>NW_028261381.1:40601901-40849401 GCF_051295495.1 Thamnophis sirtalis | reverse complement strand
AGAACCTCAAAATAAGACTTTGTATAACTAACTGCAATCTTGGAACTGGATATTAAGGAAGAACAAAAGACCAAGATGGCTCCCACCATTCTCCCCTATAGCAGTGGATGTGAACAAATTTAAGGTAGACCAGAACTTTGAACTGTATAGCTAATTCTAACTTTGGAACTGGACATCATGGAAAGCTGGGAATGTGAAGAATTGCGTGAAATTATAAAATATATGCATAAATCACTAAAATCACTAAAATCAAAGAATTCTGAACCAAGAGAAGCAGCTAAAGAGGAATTCAAAGAAGAAGGGGGGCAAGGGGGAGGGCAAGGGGAGCAAGATAATGAAGGAGTAGAAACAGAGGGAAACGAAAGGCAGACAAAAGAGGTTGAAGCTATTAGTGGTATAAGGGAAGTTGAAGGGGGAGACTTTGCCCCAACAAAAAGAAATAAAAAACATCGCTTTTATTGATGGTGGCCTAGGGAAAATTGGGGAGAGTGGATATGCCGAAGCAAAGAGAAGGGAGAGAGCAGGAGCAGAGAAGTGGGACAAAAGACTTACTAGGAAAAAATCAGATAACCAGGAATTTTTATCTGGGAGAATATAAAACTAAGATAAGGGTTTTATTTCTAAATATGACAACAAAATTGAGTTGCTATTTGATTGAATGTAATAATGGAAAGATAATTAAGCAAAGGTTGAAATATATGGAATATGGATAAATATGATATTGATTTTGATGTGGGGAGTTTATGAAAAACATGACAATAAAATGGAGTTGCTAACTGGCTGAATATAATAATGGAAAGACAACTACACAAAGCCCAAAATATATGGAAGTGGATAAATAGGAAACTGACATGGGGAGGTTGTAAAGCAGAGGTTTGCTATTCACTTTTATACATGATAATTAAACTGAGTGGCAAATTGACTGGAAACGACAACAGAAGGACAACTAAGTATGGGTTAAAATATATGAAACATGGATATACATAGAACTTTTAAGATGATGAAATAAAGCGAGATGTTTACCGTTTGCTTTAGTATACAATAGATTAAGGGAATTGAAATGAATATTGAACAGCGAGGTTTGCCATTCACAGACAACTAAAGGTAACCTAATCCAAGACATGGAAAAATTGGAGAGGAAACATGAAATATACTTATAATGGGAAACTATTGAGACTTAAAGGCAGAATCACAAACTGAAGGTGCGTAAGGATGTATAATTATAAAAAGATAATGATGAGAATAGCTGGGAACTGTAATCAGATCTATATCTTGACCAAAATTAGGGTGGGGGTTGGGGGTTTAAAAGTACAATGACTATATATATATATATATACTTCTTTGTTCTTTTTTACTTTATATGTTTAAAATTAAATATGTATATTGAAAAGAAACTATAAATACCATCAACATAAAATGAAGCTTGCTCAGAAGCTGAAATACACCAAGCAAATGAGATGAAGAGTGGGAAGAAAAGGAGAGAGGGATAGGAGAGAGGATAGGAGGGGGGAAGAGGAGGAGAGAAATGAGGAGTGGAAAGGGGTGAGAGGAATACGAGAGAGGAAGGGGAAGTACAGACAGAAGAAAGGAGGTAGGGAGGGGGATCAGAGAGGGAGAAGAAAGTGAACGCATAAATATAGTGAATGGAGAGCAGAAGAGCCAATAACTGTTTTTTTTTTCTTTTTCTTTTGGGGCATTGATGGCAAGACAAATTGATATCAACATTTAATAATACAATACGATGTTGGCTATGTAATAGTATGCATACGATTATATGAAAATGAAAAATAAAAAGCTTTATGAAAAAAAGAAAGAAAGAAACTGGAACTACATTCACACATAGCATTAACTGAGGAAACTTTCTCTGGGTGGGCTCACACAAGTTGTTGTGCCTAACTGAAGGTTGGAATAGATGTTCCATGATTTTATATGTCAAGCAGAGAAAACAATAGAGACTAACTAGAAGAAGAAACAGGTGATGGTAACCCTTTTCCTCAGGGTGAAACCAAGACAACCCTTCCTCTAGCTTTCTTCCTCATACATAATGTAACATAGATTCAATGAAGGAGTCCCCAGCTGACAATATCCCAGCTACAACTTATGTAATCAGGTTTCAAGTTCTTAGAGAAAATGTTACCTTAACAGGGAAGGTAATGGATTAACAAGTAAAACAGTGGAAGTTTTGCATCTCATTCCTATGCATCCCATGCCTAAGGTCCTCTGACCCTTCTATATATCACCCCCTTCATTTAAAGTGACTACAGCTAGAATTGTATAGCTCTTTTGGGAGCTGATTAATGTATCAGCTTTCCCACAATACTGCAAAAGTTTCTCATATCCATTTTACAAAAATAGCTAGATCTGAACGGTGACTTTCCTTTCCTTTCCTTTCCTTTCCTTTCCTTTCCTTTCCTTTCCTTTCCTTTCCTTTCCTTTCCTTTCCTTTCCTTTCCTTTCCTTTCCTTTCCTTTCCTTCCCTTTCCTTTCCTTTCCTTTCCTTCCTTTCCTTTCCTTTCCCAATTGCCTGCTCCAAAGTGCATTACTCAACCATTTGTTGTTCTGCTAAATTTCTTCAATGGGCAAAATGCTACTTTAGACAGCTGGTTGGGTTTGTCTGTTGGTAGCTCCAGCACCGACACTGTTATTTCAAAGAATTATCCTAGATAAAACCATCCATCCTTTATACTTTGCTGAATTAAGACTGCAATCCCAACAGAAGACTCGGGGGGGGGGGGGGGGAATCTGTATTTATACTGAGTATGCTTATATAATTCCTATATTTCATTGCAGCCTAAGATACTCTTGACTACCATGTATTGTTATTCTTTCAACACTGTCCTACAATGTAGTTAAACATTACAGTTAATAAAGTATGTTGTTGCCTTACATTGCAGCATAAGAATATGACAATTTTCATAATTTTAATAGACTGTAATACCTTCAATGTATAAATTCAAATTTTCCTTTTCTAAGTAATATATGCTGACACCTTTTGCAACAAAAAGAGAACTGAAAAGAATTAGATGTATATTTCTAAATATTGTCTTAAGCAATGCACCAGAAATTATATGTTGTATGCCACAAATGCATATATGGAATAAAATAAGCCACAATTTCACCCAATAAATCTTGTAAAGTACAGCATACTATCAATCTACTTCAGATGACAGATGATGGATGGATAGTTATGTCTCACATTCATTGCATCCCATTTCTCATGCAAATATGTTTTTTTGTTTTTTTGTAGTTGCTAGTGGTATTAAGGGAATTTAAATCATGAGTAATGTAATACACTGAATTCGAGATGAAATTTCTATTAACAGTGCAGTGTTATACAAATTCAGTAAGCCTACTGTGCTTTGGCCAAATTCCCAGGTAGATGCATATAGCAGAGGTCTTTAACCTTGGCAAATTTAAGATTTGTGGATTTAAACTCCCAGAATTTCCCAGCCAGCATGAAGATTGGGTTCCCAGGGTTGGAGACCTGTGGCATATAAGATGGCCTTTTAAATCTGGATCTAATATGCTGAAAAGGTATGCAGTGGCTCAGTGGCTAAGACACTGAGCTAGTCGATCAGAAAGATCGGCAATTAAGCTATTTGAATCCTTAGTGCCGTGTAATGGAGTGAGCTCCCGTTACTTGTCCCAGCTTCTGCCAACCTAGCAGTTCGAAAGCATGTAAAAAATGCAAGGAGAAAAATAGGGACCACCTTGGTGGGAAGGTAACAATGTTCCGTGTGCACCTTTGACATTTAATCATGCTGGCCACATGACCACGGAGACATCTTGAGACAGCGTTGGCTCTTCGGCTTTGAAATGGAGATGATCACCACCACTAGCACATATGTGCAAGGGGAACCTTTACCTTTAATATATTGGAAAGGGGGAAAAAACTACAACAACAGACCGAATTCAATCCTTTTCGGTCCTTTGAAAGAATGTACACTGAACATAAAATGAATATTGAATTGAGTACAAAATTAATGTTGACATTCTGTATAATATTTTCACGCAGCTACAGTTGCCTGTACTAAATACCATTTGGATAAACTTAGTTTGGTCATTGTTAAGATGCTGCTTTGAACTGTGCTTCTCTTGCTGTTCTAGTTACTTTTCAATTCTATCATGAGGCCTGCTGGACAAGTAAGAATTTTATTGCAGCACTTTTCTTCTGTTTTAAAATAACTGAGGCATCATTTTTCACTATACAAGGCAATCATTCACTCAGTTCCTGCCCTTGAAGCATTCCAAAGGATAAGTGACTTTCAGGCAGGTTGCTAATACAGGTTTCCACAGCAATCATATTATAACAGTGCACCATACATACCCTAATATCATTTGTATATTCAGAATTGCAGTTCTATGGATCTGAAATTGATTGCATCTATTCACTTACTTTTTATTATTCTGCCGTCATACACTGATGTCTAGACTCTAGAGTAGCTTCTCCCACACATTATATATTTTCTATTTTCCAGGTATATTTCTTTTGCAGATTAGGCGGTATAATTTAATTTGCCCTGAAGCTTTTTTCTTTTCTTTTTACTTCTTTCTACAATATAAGCCTCTCTTGTTTGGTTTCTTGACAGCAAAGGATACTATGATTGATAGAATTCAATTGCTGGTTTGAAATAAATGCAGGCAGTTGTTATTTTATGTTTGTCGGCCTCCTTTATGAGATTTACCTATTGTTCCATGAAAAAAAATATGAAAAAGCTGTAATGGTTTCTGGTCTCACACCTGATCCCATAACTTTGTCATGACAAACATACCATGCAGGCCAGAAACGGAGAAGCGAATTGAGATTCATGTGCTTGCTTAGCAGCCATAGTTGTGCAGAGTCAAAGGCCAATGCGGTAGCAAATGATTCAAATTTCAGATAATGTGAAATACATGAACAAGACAGATGTGCTCTATTATTGTCTGAATAAGTTATAAACTTAGGCTAGCAGGGTAATTACTTTGCTCATTTCCACTTTCTCCCCAATGTTTCCAGATGCAATCAGTTTACAGTGCTATCTCTTCCTTGCATGTAAATGAAATAAGCTTCCATTCATTAGTTGTTCTGGTGTTTATTCTCTATCCTGTAGCCAGAGCATTTGTGGGATACGACCGGTACACCCCAGTTCGGGCGTACCGGTGCCTGCTGGGAGCACCAGGTACTGTTCTGGTACAGTGCTCTGGAGGGCTCATCCGCCTGCCCTCCTTACCTGTATTTGAGCCGATTTGGGCTTACGCGCATAGAGCGTATGGCGCCTGCATGACACTCCGCCTAGCAGCTGGAGCATTGCAGAGTGTCATGGGCGGTAAGTACGTATGTGTGTGCTGTGCACATGCATGTGGTGGATGCAGTGCCCCATCCACCGTACTGGTTGCAACGGGATCCGGAACCACCACTGGGCTACAGGCAGCTCTTCCAGAGAAAAGTTGAGACATCTACTATTTTTTCCTTTTTAAAATCAGTTCTGGACTTAAATTAGCTTACTGGTACACCTCTCCATTTTAAACTGCTCTGTGTATGCAGTACAGGTAGTCCTTGACTTACAACATTTTGCCTAGTGACCATTTGACTGATGACTGACTTTTGAAGGTTGCAGCATCCCCATGGTCATGTGAACAAAATTCAGATGCTTGGCAACTGATTCATATTTATGACATTTGCGGTGTCCTAGGTGACATGATCCCCTTTTGAGACCTTCTAACAGACAAAAATCAATGGGGAACCCAGATTCACTTAACAACTGGGACAAGATAGTTTGTAAAATGGGGCAAAACTCACTTAACAACTTTTTCCCTTAGCAACATAAATGCTGGGCTCAGAAATTCTCATGATCATTTGTAGTCAAGGACTACCCATATTTGTCTTTTTCCCATGACTGCCCCAATTAGGTAGCACACGTTGTCAAATAATCACTACACCAACCATACAAATAACAAAGGGAAAAGGTTAGGTTAGGTTAGGTTAAGTTTATTTATAGGCCGCCCTTTTCCCTGAGGGGACTCAGGGCGGCTTACAACTTATATAGGAAGGGGAAACATACAAAGACATATAGGACAATACATAATTAAAAGAATAAAGCAACATTCATTCAGCATTTGGGCGGGGATGGAATATAATCTTTAACCCCAGGCCTGACGGGATAGCCAGGTCTTGAGGGCTGTGCGGAAGGTCTGGAGGGTGGTGAGGGTACGAATCTCCACGGGGAGATCATTCCAAAGGGTCGGAGCTGCTACTGAAAAGGCTCTCCTCCACGTAGTTGCCAGTCGACACTGACTGGCAGATGGAACTCGGAGGAGGCCCAATCTATGCGATCTAATGGGTCGTGAGGAGGTAATTGGCAGGAGGCGGTCTCTCAAGTACCTAGATCCACTACCATGAAGGGCTTTGTAGGTGGTAAGTAGCACCTTGAAGTGCACCTGGAGATCAACAGGTAGCCAGCGCAGCTCACGGAGGATAGGTGTTATGTGGGCGAACCGAGGTGCACCCACAATCACTCGCGCGGCTGCATTCTGGACTAGCTGAAGTCGCCGGATGCTCTTCAAGGGCAGCCCCATGTAGAGCACATTGCAGTATTCCAGAAGATTGTGCTGTGGACACTGTCAGAAGCTGAAAGTTATTTCCCAAACTCTCAAAGAAATGAACCAGAGTAACAGTAATTAATAAATTAATTCTCAAATACTGGTTCAGTTCTGCTTCTTGCTGGTCCCCATATCAGCAACTTGCCCTTTTACTTTTCTACTCAAGTTGTCAGTTGAGATGTTCTCATATGTATCCTCTTTGAGGAAAGAGCAATATAGATATGGAAATATTGGATCTAAACTTTTCCTGAGAAACTATTATATTCAAGCTTTCTCATCTTATGAGATATTAGCAATCCAGAAGTGGAAAACTGTTCTTATATGCACCATACAGAAAGTAAGCACTATTAAAAACTTTAAAAGGGAACAATTATAGCTCAGGGTTAATTGTGGAGTCCTTGGTGCTCTGTGAGCTTGGTTGTTTGCTAAATGACATTTCTTTACCCAACTCTGTAACATTATGTTAGAAAGGAGTGGTGGTTGCTGTCTATTTATATACTGTACAGTGGCTTGCCATGTCCATATTGGTGGCATTTTTTTCTTGATAGCCTTAATTAGGCTGTTAATTTGTTTGTCTGAGTTGGTGTTCTTTTATGGGGGTATTGTTTACTTCTTGATTGTTGGTCTAGTGTTGTTCTCTGCTCGTCTGGGTGTTGATTCTAGTGAGGAGGTATTTTGATCATTTGTTTCCTTTTTGGCTGTTTGACTGTGTCTTTTGAATGATATGTAGATGTTTATTTCTATGTGCTTGTTGACGGCAGAACATTATAGTTTATTTTACTTCTGCATAAATATAGAATAGGCCAGGACTAGATACTTTTATTAGCAAAGTGAGAGCAAAATGTTTGTTTTATTCTATTTTTTTAATAGAAAAAAAAATGTGATTTGTTAATTAAGATTATAACATATTCTTAGATAAACTAATTCAATAGCCTTGCACTAGTATTAATAGTGTTTTAAAGGTTTTTTTTAATTCTTAATAATGCTTGAGTTTTATGAACAGGTACTCAACTCAAACTTGTCTGGTAGTATTAATTATTAAATAAATTATCCCCAGAGTTAATTAACATATTAAGTAATTTACCCAAGGTCATAATCAAACTTTTGGTATGTACTCAAAGAAAATTAGCTTAATTCTTTTTTGTTAACCATTAGATAGCTCGATTTGATACAATTGTTATACTATTTGTAAATATCCAGTCATTTGCTTACCAGCATGGGGGCATGCATTTAGAATAAGGATTGTTTTTGTACAAATTGTGCTGAGAGTAATGTTGGCAAAGAATAAGGCATTAAGTTTCATACTGTATTTTCTTTCAAAGGATAATATATTCATTTCCTACTCTCTTTCACAAAACATGTTTTGACTATGTTGTAATGTCATAAAGCTCACGAACAAATTCCTGAGGAAAGCTAATTAGTACTTTTTCATGTATGCAGAATATTAAAAACTTTCTCCTCATTTTACCATTATAAAATCTACACATTTATTTTCTTTGTACTTGCAGTGCCCAGAGAATTATAAATGACAAAAACAAACATTTTCTTCTGAATACCCTAATACTGGAGCACAAAAAGGTTTCCGCTCCATCCAATGAGAACATCTTTTAAATGTCTTCTTGGTGTTATCTAGTGGTGGGCTTCAAAATTTTTAGCAAGGGTTTCTCTGCCCAGTTGCTGGATGGGCTTGGCCATAGTGGGTGTGGTCTAGTTGGCCTCCTGCACCATGGCTTGGGGGAGACACCTTTGCCCTCCCCGGGCTCTGGGAGCTTTCCTCAAGCCTCCGGAATGGGGATTCCTTACAAATGTCATCATGGTTGGTTGTCATTTTTTTTCAATTGTTTCTATTCACCTACAAGGTTTGATGGGGTAGACATACTCTAGATCCCCTTTATGAATGGTACTACCAATTGTAATAGATGGAATTCCAAAACAACTGGAGCATCACTTGAACATCACTGGCATTGACAAATTAACCATCAGTAAACTACAAAAGGCAGCTATACTTGGAACAGCTTACATCCTGCAATAGTATCTCTGACACCACCAAACATCAACATCTGTCTATACCAGTGCCTTGGAAAGAACTGGATAGATCAATAAAAGTGTCAAATCCAGCCTGCATATCCTGCTGATTGTGCAACAAATCATAATAAAAGATGACAATTACAGTAACGTCATCAAGGCTCCACCTGTTTCAATGTATATGCAATTTAGTATACATACAAAAGAGCTAAAAGCTTTAAAATTCACTAAAAATTAAATAATTAAATTAAATTATTTTAAAAAAAAAAATTATAATTCAAGAATCTTGCATGTGATTGCCTGTAAATAATATATTAGTAGGCTTTCCCAAAATTTGATTTAAGATATGGCATGTTTCTCTGAGGAAGGATAAAAATAATATATTTGCCTATTACTTGGCTATAACAATAGCAATTTTTATCACATTAGTTTGAAATTGAGCCAAACTATAGATTTTGTCAAACAAACCATGAAATTTAACATATTGACTGAGCAAGTATCATTTTTAAAAGAAACAGAATGTTGTAGTTTATTTGTTTGCAATAACTCATCACATATAAGTAACCCTTTAAAACTATTTAGAAGTTCTCATTTCCAAAGTTGCCAAATGGCATTGAAGTTCCAAGTAATAGTTCTTAATCCAAATAGAAAAAAAAATACCTTGGATATTAGAATCCTGCCTGGACAAGCCAGCTTTAAAAAAATACAGAAATCAATTTAATATAAAAAATGCATTGATTTGCACAAGCTTCAAAACAGTGTGTTTTCTCTGAAGTCTTCCATCACATACTCTGTTTAAGATACTTTCAAAATTAAATTCTTTTAAGTTTTTGGTTCATCTCTCTTGGAACTTGTAGTAGAGAAAATGGCTTCAGTAATGGTCACAAATGCCCTATTGATTGCCACTAACTCAGGTAAGGTTAATTGGCTATAGCTCCTTGGTATCTGTTAGCATTGACTCCATTGATCATAAACTCCTTCTTGATCAGTTGAAGCTTGAAATTCAATAAGACAGTGGAGGATTAGTTACTTTTATTTCAGAGACATGCAGTTAATAGAATCAGAAAGATTGTGCCCCGTTTCATCTAAGGTTCACCTCGGAAAGAACAAGGGTATATTGGTTAAATCAAGGGCTTAAATCAAAGGTGTTATTAAGATCTTTCTGATCTTTGCATTTGAGCTCTAAGTATACACCCATATAGATTACTTATCTCTCTTAACTTCTTAATGGATGAAAAGGAGCTATGACTTTAGCAAACTTTATTACAACTCATGTGCATAATTATAATAACACGAAGTTGGTCACAAAACTATTGCATATGTAATGTGCTTTGGTTTCATCACATGAAAGGAAGGCTGAATTTGGAAAACATTTGTATTCTTCTTGTATTGCAAACAAATCATATGCCATTGTTTGGCTTCAATTACAAAAAAAAAAAGATAAAAAGTAAAATAAAGAACTGAAATACCTTTATGCTTGTACACTTTTTCATTCCCTTCTGTTTCAGACTTGTACAACTAATTAAGTCCGCTAGGATATATTGATCATGGGTGTGATTGAAGAAAGACTGCATATCCCTTGGACATAAGTTCCACTGAACTCATATAGACTTTCAAATCAACATGAATAGGATTAGATGATAAAAGCACTATGCAATTTATTAATAGCCAGAAATGCTGGAAGGAAGAAAACACTTTTTACTTCTGAAGATTCTTACATTTTAAGGTTTTTGATAGTCTCATTGCAGAGTCCCTGATTTCTCCAGAAGTTGCCACAAAGAGAAAGAGAGGAGAAAGAGAAGACAGGGAAAGGGGACACACACACACACACACACACACACACACACACACAAACACACACACACACACGGGTGGGGGGGGGAAAGAGAAACAGAAATAGAAACAGAATCAGAGAGAAACTCCGCTCAACAGTATATAGCCCTACTGTAGAAAAAATCATTCTTGTCTTGTATTTTTAGAGTAAGGCAGCAGTCATTTGTCTCTCCCTTTTTTATGCATGTGTATAAATACACACACACACACACACACACACACACACACAAATGAACAAACAAACAAACGAATGAATGAATGAATGAATGGAATGAATGGATGAATGAAAAAAATGAGTGAATGGGATATTGCTAACAGTTTTATTACGATCCTGACCATCTCTCTCTCTCTCTCTCTCTTCAGAGGTACAAGCTAAAAGTTTGAAACTAACTGTAGTACGTATCTCATTCCTTTTTTCAGTTTAGCAAAATTCAGTTGTCAAAGAAATCTTAAAGGAAGTGGTAATGAGGGTCAAATATCCTAATTTCTCAAAGAAATCAAATCATTCCAGGATATTTCAAAATGAAATAGTGAATTATTCTCCCTGCTGTGAGAGATAATTGTTCCTTGTCATTTTTCTTTGGTGGTGCAACCCAGAAGTACAATACAGAAATCAGTGATGCAATGGAGAAAGTAGAATTATGGTCTGCCATCTTGTCACATGATTTCTCAAACATGCACTCTTCTTGCTCTGTGATAAAAAACAGGCTGGGAAACTGGCCAGAGAAAGTGGTGAGATGAGGTGATAAGAACCTGCATTCACACAAAAACTTTCTAAGGTGGGAGAAGAAAAAAAGGTGATCTGTTGGCAGAGAAAGTTTGTTTAACATAAGTTGTTGGCTCAGGAAAAAAAAAGCAATTGTGATGGATTTAGATAGGCTGGATGAGCCTATCTAAATTTTGTTAGTGTTAGAAACACTGGATGAGTCACATTCACCAGAGTGCTCCAAGTTGGCCTAGTAGAAGACTGTATATACTGAAGATTCACATCAAGATCGCCATGGCAAGGATCACAGCAACTCTGCACAGATCATCTTGATAGCAAAGGTCTATAAAGATGCTTTTCTAGCCTATGAAATTGCCATCAAAGTGTAATACCATTGATCAGAAGTAATTTACAGCTCACTTCAAAGAAGCAAAAGCCCAAAGCTCCAAAAAAGCAAACATATGTTCCAATGCTTTAAATATCCACAGAACTTCATCAAAAGGTGTCTTTCCAAGCTCACAAAATACTAATAATCCCAGTCAATTTCCACCCATGTCTGTCTGTCTGTCTGTCTGTCTGTCTATCTCTCCTGTATAAATGTAGAAATAGCTGCACAGATATACACATCTTAATACAGGTACAGATAAACATTTTTCAGACAGGAAAATATCTAATAGAGAAACCCTAAAGAAGTTATTGCTTTTTAATTAGATATCAGTCACCTCTGCTGTAACACAGCAGGAGAAAAATTGCATGTTTTAACTACTGTATGATTAAACTTTCATAGCTAAAAGTGAAAGTAATACTTTCCAAACTAGGATATCATTAAGAAATTAAAAATAACATTATTAAGAAATAATAACATGTTATTATAATGTTATTATAAAAATAATAAAAAATCCCCCAAAGATCTTTTTGTCCTAGAATTTTCTAATCACTTCTCAAGAACCCAAAGTTTCATGACAAAGTAGCCAGGATGGGTGGGGAAATGAATTTGGGTGCTAAAGATAAGTTTGTACAGGTAGTCCTCGATTTACAACCACAATTGAGCCCACATTTTTGTTGCTAAGTAAGACAGATGTTAAGGGAATTTTGCCCCATTTTATGACCTTTCTTGCCACATTTGTAAAGTGAATCACTTCAGTTGTTAAATTAGTAACATGGCTGAGAAGTGAATCTGGCTTCCCCACTGACTTTGCTTGTCAGAAAATTGCAAAAAGTCATCATGTGACCCCGGGATACTGCAAATGTCATAAATATGAGTCAGTTTCCAAGTGTCTGAATTTTGCTCATGTGACCATTGGAGTGCAGCAGTATAAGTGTGAAAAATGGTGATAAGTCACTTTTTTCACTGCTGTTATAACTTTGAATGGTCATTAAATGTACTGCTGTAAATCGAGGACTACCTGTACAGTGAAGTGATATAAAGCTTCTGTTAAACAGCCTGAGTCAAGAAGAAAAATGAGAACTAAGAGGTCTCTGAAAAGGAAGAAGATTGTCCCAAAGAGTAGAAAGGGAAGAAATGAAACTTGGAAGTATTAAAGTGATACGAAGTTGTGGAGCCATAATGCACATAAAAACAAAGATAGAGACACAAGCGTAAGGGGAACAGAGTAGAAAAGGTTAGCCTAGACCAGGGGTGTCAAACTCACATTGTCACATTGTCATCATGTGATGTATTGTGACTTTTCCTCCCTTCTCTAAACTGGGTGTGGGTGTGGCCGATGCATCCAGCCTGCGGACCACGAGTTTCAAATCCCTTGCCTAGACAGATTGACTAAAAGAAACAGGCCTAAAATGAAGCCTTCTAAGATAAGGAAAATAACAGTTCAGGAAGTGAAGATTAATTATGAGTAATCAAAAGTGAAGAGAGAAAACTCCTGTCTTTCAGGGGAGGAGGAGGACAAGGCATCCCCAGGCCCCTCAGGCTTGAGATGGCTTGCCAGTATGGAGGAATGGGGGCAGGATGACCAAGAGAGGGCAGGCAGTGGAGATGAAGAGCTATGAAGCTCTGGCGATGAGCAAGATCCACCCCCTCCTGATTCCCAAGCAAGGAGAGTGGAGAGGAGGTGGGAATAGCACAGGCTGACCCAACGACTTGGGAGGAGAGCACCCCACCCCTCTTCACAAGGCACACCTGGGGACTCTTATGGGACACTGTGGGGAGAGGTGTTTGTTGGGAACAAATGCTGAATTTGACGAGTTTTGTGTGCCATTGCTTCCTGGACTCATTAGTTATTCCTTGTTTTGTGGTTTCATTTCTCTGTTCCTTTGCCTTGCTGGACTTCTTTGAAGCCATTGTACTAAAAAAGTTTGCTGGACTGCTCACAGCCAGAGCCTGCTGTGTGTGCACATATGTGTGCGAGCACTTTGCTCAGGAACTTCCATAATGTGGGAGCGTCTGAGGGAAACATTGGAGCATTAAAGAGAAGTTTGAACTCTCAACTGGCTGTGTAGCCTCTCTGCCTTGCCCCCGGTCATCACATCCACTCTCTGCAGCTAACAAAGGGAGAGAGAGACAAAAGGGGGTGCTAAGGATTCAGGAATGGGGAGAGAAAGGTTTGTGGTTTCATCAAGAGGAAATTGCTAGATGATTCAGCCAGGGGAGAACTGACCTTTGAATTGTTGAGCTAATAAAGTGGCAATTCAAGTGGGCCAGGTTGGAAGGCAGCACCTTGTCCATGAAGTAGGATCAAACAGCCAGCCAGAGTGGGGTGGGGGACCATTCCATTACAGTTTTGCACTGGGCATATTACCAGGTGTGTGCCAGAGAAGAGGATTGGATTGTTATAAATATTGACCAAAGTTTTGAATGGAATGGCACCCATTATTTATTGATCATATAATACTATCCATCACAAGGCACCAAAGTTTCTATGGGTAGTCCTCAATTTTCAACCATTTGTTTAGTGACCATTCAAAATTACAACAATGCTGGGAAAAGTGACCATGGACTGTTTTTCACATGACCACTGCATCATCCCTGTGGTCTCATAAATAACATCTGGACGCTTGGCAACTGGATGTCTTTAGTTGTGTCCCGAGATCCTGTGATGACCTTTTGCAACCTTCTGAAAAGCAAAACTGATGGGGGAAGTGACTTTCTTACTAACTTCGTAACTGCAGAAATTCACTTCACAACTATGGCAAGAAAGGTTGCAAAATGGGGCAAACACATACGTAACCACTGTCTTGCTTAGCAATGGAAATGTTGGGCTCAATTGTGGTCGTAAGACAAGGAATACCTATTTTAACTTAATGTATTGGTTTATTTTGTTGTAAAGGGTACAAAAACTCAAGAGAGTCACCAGTTGGATGACAACATTATATCCCCTCCTCCCCAGAGTAAATATATGAGAATGAGAAAGAGCAATCTCTTCAGGAAATACAATGCTTTGGAACTGCCTGTTAATAGATGGGCACCTGGATAGCATGCCAAGGTTATTTGGTCAAAGCTTTTCCCAGGGTGAGCTGTTTTATTTCTAATATTTTAAAGTAAATCTTTCTAAATTTCCATACATACCTACTGTATATATGTAAATTTTAATCTCTGTTTATTAGGGTCTAAAAGCGATGGCTCAGTGGCTAAGACGCAGATCAAATCCCTTGCACCACGTAACAGGATGAGCTCCTGTTACTTGTCCCATCTTCTGCCAACCTAGCAGTTCGAAAGCATGTAAAAGTGCAAGTAAAAAAATAGGGACCACTTTGGTGGGAAGGTAACAGCCTTCAGCGTTTAGTCATGCCAGTCACATGATCATGGAGATGTCTTCGGACAGTGCTGGCTCTTCAGCTTTGAAACAGAGATGAACATTGCCTCCTAGAGTCGGGAATGACTAGCACGTATGTACGAGGGGAACTTTTACATTTACTTTAAAGCAATGTATTTTCTAAGCTATGCATTTAGGAATAAAGCCCCCCAAAGTGGATTTTGGGTTGAAATTTGAATGATAGACACACAAGTCTTTGGAGGACTGGCTATTCCATTGAGTTCAAAAGTTTATCATTTTAAACCTTATTTTTATATCAGTATGATTGTGTCTGGGTATTAGTATGGATCTGTTTTTTTCTAGAGGTAGTAATAAAGCTTGATTGATTGAAAAGATAGTTTAGTAATAATTTAATGCTATTGGGTTCACCTTATAGACTCTTATTGTCTGTTTGTAATAAGAAGCTGATTTTATCTTCTAAAAAAAACTGGCTGTCCCAAGAAGGAGGAGAAAATAATTCCTTAGAGCCCCCTGCTTTTTACTGATTGAAAATTTTAAAGCAGGCCTTTTTTTCAAATGAATTCGATATACATGGGAAGGATCCTGTTTGGGAATTTTCTGAGGAAAATAGCTCCTCAAAATCCAAATAGTTTTTTGTTAAAGAAAGACCTGCACTGATTTGCATTTTAATATTCAGAAGTCTATTTTATCAAGCCTGGCTTTCTAGTCCAAACTTCAGTCTGATGAAGGAAAATATGTGGTAAATCAAAAAGATATTCCTGCTATATAGATATAAATGGTAGCATTTTTCCTTATCTCTGGAAGATGCTCAGATTTTTCTCTGCTCTTGAAGGACTATATACAGTATGATGCTCAGAACTAAAAGTGCTTCCTCACAGCAATTTCATCCACCAGTGATCCATGTCAATTGTGTCTAATACCAGGCTGAGAAATCTCACTAGAAACTGTTTTCAATTCCTGTAGTGAAATGTACTATGTATAATATATTAATGTTGAGAGCCTTTTTTGTATTATAAAAGACATTGGCAACCAAGTTAAAACAGCTCAAGTCTATTTGTTTCTTTTTTATAAAAAATTGTATTTGCAAAACTGTCCTATTGACCATTGCATGTCAGTCTTTTTTTCATTTCTTCTGATGATTCACCTGAGTTCAAAAATGTGTTCTATATGACAAATATACAATGACTTGCTGTAAGTAATGTCGATCATTTTAATTGTTAATGAAGGAGTCATCTAGCCCAGAATTTGTCAATCTTTTGGGCTTTTTGGACCTGGGGGGAGGGGGGACGAAAGGAGGAACACATCCCCACTGCTCATGCAAATGGAGAGCATGTGCACGGACTCACCCACTGCTTGCACAAGTGAGGATGTGCACATATGCACACCAGTGGTGGGTTCCGGATCCCATTGCAACTGGTATGCTGCACCAGGGCCAGGCAACCACCTTGTACATGTGCACAGCATGCACACATGCGTACTTATCATCCATGATGCTCCAGCTGTGCCTGCTCGGAGCATCACACAGGCACTGTATGCTCCATGTGCGTGCGCGAAAGCCCCGATTACCTCAAATACAGATAAGGAGGGTGGGCAGAGCACCAAACTGGAACGGTACCTGGTGCTCCCAGCAGCCACCAATACATCTGTACTGGTCGTATCCCACCACTGATGCACACATCACCCTCCATTTCTGTGTCCTGGTTCTAAATGGGCCTCAGCCTGGGAGTTGGGGAACTTTGATTTAGATTGTCATGAAAAGGCTGGATAAGTGCTTCAGTAACCCTAGAGGAATGTAAAAGAAATCTGGATAGAGCCAGTTTGATCTAATGGTTAAGGCCTAAAACTAGAAACCAGAACCATGAAAGTCGTCTGGGTGACTTTGGATCAGTCATGCTCTCATTTTTTGTTTCCTAAACCTTTCTACGTGGTGGGACGGACAAGCAACTTTAATGTTAGTAAAATTAATTGGAGAGGCAGGAGAAGGTTGTATGGGAAAGGGGATGCATTTTTAAAAATTAATTAGCATTTAATTATAAATATTGATTTTAGTTCCAGAATGCTGTAAGTAAGTGGGTTTCCTTGCAAAATTAACCATTCTCATCTTGATAGTACTAAGGCTTTTGATATAGAGATGACAAATTTTAATATATGAAAAAGTAAGAATTCAGGATTATAGGAAGACATGCTAGATTGGAATGCACAAAGGATTCTAATCTTGGAGCGGAAGACCAACAGCAGCAAAAACAACAATAAAACTGAATGCAAAAATTGGCACAACAGCATGAAATCCTCCAATGTGATAATAATGCTGATTGCACACAAATATAAACCTTGTTTGTGGATTGCACAAACCTCTACAGTGCGAAATTTTATAGGCTTCTACCTATATGAAATAGCAATTACAAGTTCAGGAGGTTGCTTAAAATATGCATCAACTGAAAAACATAGGAGATTTTCCTGATGGTTTATTACATGGGAGCTATAGAATTGGACTCACAGATGTAATAAACTACATTCAGGAAATGCTAGCATAAAATTAATGGCATGGCCAAGGCCTTTCTAAAGGGCTTTGATTACCATAGTATTGTCCTCAAAAAACAACTGCTGAGACCTGCCATCTTTTTCAGCTGATTAACAATAACATACCTTGCTGCTTGTATTTTTTTTCTTTTTTACTTCAAATCCCAGTTCATTTCTAACTGAAACTAGACTCTGTTTTCATCAGCGCCATGAAAACTCAAGATAGCATCCATAGGATTATATTTAAATGATTTAAACCTGGTTTTTTTTGCATTGTTTTGTGCTAATGATGTAGCTCTTTTGTTAAAAGAAACCTTTTCTCCCTTAATATCAGCTACATTCTTTTTTCTATTCTACTCTATTCTACTATTACTACTACTAATACTACTACCATGTTTTACTGAAATTAAGGCAGGATCTTATTTTCTTTTGAACCCCCGAAATAAGTGCTTGGCTTTATTTTCAGGGTGGTCACCTCATGGCTGCTACTGTGTTGCAATACTTTCAGGGAGGGCTTATTTTTGGGACAGGGCTTATTTTAGCGCATGCGCTCAAAAGCCTGATTGGGCTTATTTTCCGGGGAGGTCTTATTTTCAGGGAAACAGGGTACTATTCTACTTTATCCCCTCTTCTCTATTATTACTAAATAGTAGTAGTAGTACTACTAGTAACAGCAGTAGAAGTACAGAATCTTAGTTCGATTACATAGAAATATTTTTTTAAAAAAAACATGGGTTGGTGCACAGAGTTGTATTTAGGCTTTGGTTAAGCATGAGAAAGAAAACAACAGCTCCACTCTAATGGAATAAACTATTTTATATAATTATAGAAATTAAAAAGATCTATTTATTTAATTAATTTCCATAGCCTCCTAATCACAACGAAATGACTTTGGGTAGTAAACAATTCTAAAATGATTGAAAACAGTACAAACTAAATATATAGAGCAGCCAATTATTGTCACAATAATTGGAGTCTAAAGAAGAAATGAGGTGCCTAAAGCGCCAGGCTCAGGTGCATAGCCAGGTTTTAAAACTCTTATGGTAGGATCATCCTAGAAATAGTATTTAGAATGGAACTATACAGTTTGCTAGGTAAAGTTTATTAACATATCTGACTTTCTTTTTTTAACCTATGGGCTGTTTTCATTATTAAACTTGTGAATGAAAATTGTGTGCAATTACAATACATGCAACATTTCTCAGCAATTATGTTTCTCCCACTTTCCTTCTTCCTGATATACACACATTTTGAATATAAACCTTTAAATGTTTGATTTTCCCCAGGAGGTATTTCTCTAGAAACTTATAATTCATAGCCACTTGACTAAGAAAAAATAACAACATTTAAACAGATTGTGAGTTAACATATATTAGGCCAAATACAGTTTCAGGAATTGAAATAAATTATTTTATAAACAGAAATAGAAATACACATTGTGTTCCTCTCAAACAGCTGTTTTTAAGTTGACTAAAGTATTTTATGAAATGGTTGTGGCAAACTATGTACTTTTTTCCTTGTTTCCAGTATTTACAACCCTTTAAAAAATAAACCAGAATAATAAAGTATTATTCTATACAGGATTTTTATTTTGCTTTGTAGTGATCAGCACAAATAGTAGAAGATGCAAGGTATGTTAGAAAGAAAATTCTTCATAATAATAAGAAATTCCATATTCAAAATGATCTCTTCAAGACTATTATTCTATACCATCTGGATATACAATCCATCTGGATTGTGAATGAGGACATATGCATGTTACTTTTTTCACATCAATATTTGCATTTATGGTGTGTGTGTGTGTGTGTGTGTGTGTGTGTGTGTGTGTATAATAAAGTATGTATGTATTGAAGTTTTATATTTTTAATGTAACTATAAGACACATCTCAAATAATCTAAACGATAAAAAGAAAATATAGTCCTCTGTATCGTTCATGGATTTCTCTTGAGAAAATGATAATTACAAAAACAGAACTGTAGTATTTATAAAATAACTACTGCATTTAAACACTTTTCTGAATTATACCACTAAAATAAAATGTTGTTATATATTACAAAATCAAAAGAAGAATTCAGTATTGGCGATTGTTTGAACTATTCATGATTTCCCCTAAATGTTTCAATGAAATTTGCAATAAACTAAGAAAATGGTCACAGAAAACTATAAAACATTCTGAAACATATTTTCCCCAGGAAATGTGTGAATGGTTTTATGAAAAATATTTGATAGGAACTACATTTAATAAAAATTCAGTGCAGTACCTGCTTTCCAAAGCAATTAATCAAGAAAGGAAGCATACAACCATTTATCTTATTTGGCTACATATGCTTTTCTTCTAGCTTCTGAATATTTATTTGTCATGTGTTCTTTCTGATTATGTTTGCTAGGCTGAATAAAATTCACTTAATTTAAGATGTAACAATATAATTTATGTTTAATTTTCAAAGCTTTGCTTGATATTGAACCTAAATATAGTTATACATGTTATTTGAAGCATGTCAAGAACTTTCTTTCTATCTGCTCAATATTTTTAGAAATGTCCAAAGAATTACAACCAATTTTCTTTATTTAAGTACAATGACAATAAAGATTATACTTATTATGAAGGTGATCCACAGAGAGTATACATGCAAGTACCCTTAAAATTTTGTGCTGAAATATCAGTGCCATAAATAGCCTAAGGAAGGTGACACCTCTAAGAATATCACAAAGCTTCCTGAAAACAATAGGACCATGCCCATTAATCTCAAGGATTTTTGCTAACATCTACTAATAGTGAAAAGGTAAGCTGTCCATTATACTGTATATGAAAAATGTTCAACTTCTACTAATCCACTGGAGTTTCTTTGAATGAAAAATGTTTAATGAAACTATAGTTTGGGGGGTGAGGGGAAGCACAATGAAAACTTTAAATATAGGAGTGCATAATGTAATACCATGTTTCCCCAAAAATAAGACAGGGTCTTATTTTCTTTTGTCCCACGAAATATGGCCTTGGGCTTATTATAGAAGTCAGGCTTATGGTTTTGGGGGTTGCCGGGCAGCTTCTCCCTTGTGAACTGGCTCCTGAAGAGCCAGACATAGCCTCAGGGGCAAAGCAACCATGAGGTGACCATACTCACGAGCAAACCCCCTCTCCACCCGGGCACAGCACCATTCAGTGACCTAGGAGGCATCCCTAAGGCGCCAAGGCACGTGGCACTCTGCCTGACCCCCAGCTCTCGAGGCTGGGAACATTCGGGATACCCCCTAGGTCAGCTCATTGAGCTCTGCCCAGCTGGAGAAGGGGGTTGCGTGAGCACCTGTTCCGCCCCTGCCACGCTCCGAGCATAACTTTTTCTCCAGCTTCCAAACTCCAAAACTCAGCTGCAGAGTCTTCCAGCAGTGGCCACTCTAAGAGTGCACTCTATGGGTGTGGGCCAGTTGCCAGACAGAGAGTCTTCTGTATCCCAAATGTGCAAAGCTGCAGGAGCTGGAGGGTGGGCAGAGCACCATGTGCCTTGGTGCCTTAGGGATACCCCTAAGTCAGTGAATGGCGCTCTGCCCGGCTGGAGAGGGGGTTTGCCGGGTGGCTGCTTGTCAACGTGGTCACCTGATTGCTGCTTCGCCCCTGAGGCTGTGCCCGGCTCTTCAGAAGCCTGCTCACAAGGGAGCAGCCACCTGGCAACTCCCACCTCTGGTCAGGCAGAATGCCGTTCCCCAACCTAGCGATATCCCGAAGGTGCCAAGCAACGTGAGCACCTTCCCCCCTGGCTCCCGCAGCTTGGCACCTTCGGGATACCGCTAGGTCGGTGAGCGGTGCTCTGCCTGGCCGGAGGGGTGTGTGTGTCCAGGGGGCTTATTTTGGGGGGTAGGCTTTTATTTTTGCCCACGCAAAAAATGTAGCAAGGCGTTAGTTTCAGGACAGGTATTTTCAGGTAGGACAGAGCAAAAGATATAATATGCAGCAATTTGATTTTTTATCATGTTATGCAATTAAGTGGAACAAGTCTCACATACATTATGTTTGTATGAAAATTGATAAAATTTGGGTTTTTCTTTTGGAATAAGTATGCCAAAAATGTATTAATTTTTTTGGGAAGTAAATATATCAAATATTTTTATTTATTTATTTTATATATCACATTTCTACACTGCCGATTTCACCTGGGTGATTCTGGGCAGTTTGCAATAAAAACATACAAAGTTAGTAAGAATAGAGTTCAAACAGAGTTGAGAACAAATTAATTAAGAATTTAAAATGTTATAAGCATCCTCACAAATATTTTAATTCAGATCAAGATGGCAACAAATGGATAGTAAAATCCTGTCCGGTTAATGCAAAAAGATAAAAGGTAAAATGAACATCACTTGTCTATGTTCTTTAAGGCATTCTTACATTATCACTCATACCTTTGAGATAATTCAGGCATTAAATTCACTGATACTTTAGTCTTAGATGAACTATTCTATGACAAGAACAAGCCCCTAAATTGTAGCTACCATGGTGAAGGAGGTTTTAACTTTCTTGAATTTCAACCATCATTTGGCATCTACTTCTCTCTGGAGACTACCAAGTCAAAAGAACACAGTGGGCTTAATTAAAGAATGAGCATATGTGACTTCTGATACGATGATGGCTTGGGTCCATTTTCAGGAATGCTTCCCTGTGTTTCCACATTAAACACCTCAAGGCGAATTTGGTTGATTTTCAGATTGAAGTATATTTTTAAACCTTTGTTTGTAATGAGAAATTGAAAAGCTGAGACAACCCCATTTGAAAGCTCCAAGCAAATATTTTTGTTTCTGTGTGTGTTTGTGTGTGTGTGTGTGTGTGTGTGTGTGTGTGTGTGTGTGTGTATAATCATGGACAAGGATATTAATACTAGAGCTAGCTTTTTGCCAATTTAATATTTAAATCATTACATTGAAGGGAAAATCAATTTCACAGTTTGACCCAGATACATTAACAGCAACTGAGTTATAAACAGCACTGGAAATATTTAAGTTGATTCTATTTGATATCATATATGCACTACTATGCTTGTCTGAATTGCAGAACCACAATTGAATATAACACTGACAGCCATCCAATCAAGGGGTGGATTCTGGCAAGCATTACTGCCAGTTCGCTTGTGTGTGTGCTGCATGCATGCACTTGATGCACGCTGTGCATGCAAGCACAGTCCAATAAAAATTGTTCTGTGCATGCGCAGAAGCAAAAAAAAAAAAAAACACAAGAGGAAAGCATGCATGGTGCCACCCGAAGAACTGGTTCGGGGGCATGGCAAGCCAGAGTCACTGTTGGTTCCAGAGACCCAGGCAGCTAAACCACTGCAGGTTCAGCCGAACTGGTACAAATTGGTAGGAACCAACCACTAATCCAGTCTGAAACAGATTCTCACTAACAACAAGAAACAACACAACATTGATGCTAAACTGGGAATCAAAGCCTGAAAAAAAGTCTAGCTTACTCCCACATATAGACCAACATCACAATTACAGACCCCATCAACCACACACAGGATTAATGGTGTCTTCATATATTCTTCCTGCAAATGTGATATACTGTATATTCCACAGACTGCCAGCAATGCCTTTCAGGATTGTATGTTGGGCAATAGGCTAAACTTTGCCCAAACTAAATAACGAACATCCCATTGACATCAGAATTCAGAACAAATCAAAGTATCATACGCTCATTTTAATCTTCCAAAACTCTAAATTACAGAATTCAATTTTTTTTTACTTGTCAAAGCAATTTTTACTTACAAAATGTAATTTGAAAGGCCTTTTTTTGGGGGGGGGAGCTAAGTATTTTTAATTTTGGACAATGGGCATCAAAAGTATGTCTTTGTGTGTGTAGGTATGTCTATGCACCTATACAAACAAGCAATTATTTGGTCTAACAAAAATGACAAGCTTGTCAAATACCCCCCCCCCCAAAAGATAATGATATTAGAGGAGCAATTGTTAGACTTAGACTTAGACTTATACTCAGCAACTAGACTTATACTCAGCAAGAGAAATCAGCAACTAATGGGCTAGAGGACAGATTTGACCTGCTATTCAAACTAACCCAGATCATAATCCCCCAAAGCAATATATCAATCTAGTTTGGAAAATAAGAGTGAGAGATTGGTCATCTGTTTGATTTTTCTTGTGAGTGCTCACTGCCTCCTTGGGTGGTATCATGGTTTAAAAAGTTCTAAAATTCTACAAACCCATGATCATTCCTCAAACTCATGATCATTCTTCAATACTCTCAGATTTCATCCGTATAATAACCTAATACTGTTATGCATTAGTTAAATGATCAATGGGAGAATCTTCAGGTATAAAGAAACCAATTTAAACAGTAAATGTGGTAATATACAAATGAGAGAGAGAACTCTGATTCATGAATTAGGGAAGAAGTAGCAAAAAATAGAAGTGATCCATTGAATCTTTTATCTTTTTTTACATTTGAATAAAACGCATCATGTTTTTTCCAGCTAATATCAGTATCTTTCTGATACATCTTACTTTTGTGTTTGTTTGTTTGTTTGTTCGTTCAATGTATTAATGGGGGTATAGGCATCTAAATATTTAGCATGAGGGTTCCGCACAAAGTATTGTCCCCACTGCTCCAACTGTTATCCTGAACAACCATTACAAAAGAGGTTGTAAAATCCAGCAAAACACACTTTAAAATCACCTTGATTAGCACTGGAGATTCTGGTTTCATTTGTGGTTCTAAGTTGAGTGCTAGCTGTAATCACTATAGGCTTCCATTTCACAAATAATGCCAGCCCATCCTTTTCTGGCAGGCACAGTTCTGCAATGGTTTTCTTCCAACTCGTGGTGGGATGGGGAGAGATTGGACCGTAAATCCTCTGCTTTATGGGGTGCCTCAAGTCTTTCCACTCTACAGGAAGTCACTGAATGTAGACAGAGGGTGAAGTAACATCAATCTGCTAATGATACCTAGTTGTACATCTCTACCCTGGGTTGTACAAGTTATGTTATAGAGGTGTTTATCTAATGATTAGAGGTTGCGAAGGTTTATATAGGGTGTAAAGGAGGCTGTGACTCAATGCTAATAAGGTTGAACATCTTCCTGGTTCTGGATCTGTTCCTCTAGAGCAGGGGTGTCAAACTTGATTTCATTGAGGGCCCCATCAGTGTTGTGTTTGACCTTGGTGGGATGAGGTGGGTGTGGCCAGTGTAGGTATGCTCAGCTCAATGTCACTCATGTTGGGGGCACCTGTGGCGGCCCAAGTGCTCTGCCAATGAAAACAGGCTCCCGAACTCAGTTTCAGCAGTGACGGCCTACTGCAACCCTCTCCCAGAAAAAATGGAGCTTAGGAGTGCCACCTGCAGCCTTTGCGAGCTCCATTTTCAGCTGTGATGGCTTCCTGCAACTCTTTGCCAGTGAAAACATAGCTCGAGAGGGCCACATGCAACCCTCCTGAGCTCTGTTTTCATTGGCAGAGGCACTGCAGGCTGGTCCTTTGCTGTTCCAGGGTGGCTCAACAGGCCAGATCTAACCATCCCATGGGCCAAATCCAGGCCCTGGCCTTGAATTTGACACCCTTCTGTAGAGCAGAGATGGGTTGATGCCAGTTCAGCCTGGATTAGGCAAACCAGAAGTAGTGGTGGTGGGAGGCACATGCAGAAGCGGTAGTAAAAAACTGGTAGTAAAAAATTGAGCAACCCACCACTGCATAGAGGGTAAGAATGATAACCTTGATGGAGATATATTTTCTAGCCAAACAGTATGAATATTTTTTAAAAAAATCAGAACTACAAGGTAACATTTGGAAGCAATTCAGGCAGATGCATCCCTAAACCATCAACCTATAAGAAAGATGAGGAAGTATACTACAATCAAACTTGTAATCTTTTGCTATTATACGCAATTACCATGAAAATCATATGGAGTTGATTACCTGGCCTTGTCTACCTAATCAATCAGGTGTTAGGGCAGGTTGTTCGCTGAGTCTGCTTTAGATAAGTCTGCAGGTGAGGATAATGTGTGAGATATTTTATATTTTGCAAACTCTAATTATTATGTATGGTCTAACTATATTTTTGTTGTTATTGGTTTGTATTGTTGGCCACCCAAACGTTTTTGCTTTGGGCAGTCATATATATTTCCCAAATGAATAAATATACGAGAGAGTTGTAAAAAACAATAGTTTCACATTATTTTATCCTAAGCAGGAAAATTGTAATTATTACACAACATGACCTTTCTGTCCCAAAACGATTAACCACTTTTATAACAACTATTATTTGCAGCTGAAATATCAACAAGCCAAAACCAGATATTGAATAATCTGTTTCTGATCAAAACTACAAATGAATTTGAGGTTTATCATTTTTCTTGGTTTGCAAATGGTTTTCCATATTTATTCTATTCTTATTTTACATACCACATTGTTCTTAAGAACTACTATGTACAAAGATATAAATTGTCTTTATAAGCTTACTGTAAAAAGGAATAAGCAAGACAATTATGTTAATGTGGAAATAATACAGGGGGAGGGTGACAGAAAGATACATACAATTAAAAACTTGAAGGAACGCATAGGAAATACAAAACTCTGAAAGCCTCATATTAGAATATGTGATAATAAAGTAACAAAAAACACTCATGAAATAAAAGCCATAATTTGTTACAACAGTGATTGTAGCATCCAGAGATAAAATATTTTTTTCATTTCTACTGAATGAAACAAATAATCTAAAAGACCTTTTAGTGGAGACAGAGGGCAGCAGCTGTTGCATTCTTTTGATCTTCAGAAAAAAAAGTGGAAATGTGACCAGATTGGGAAATGTAATTCATCAGAAATAACTCTGACCCATCTCTTGTCCACTTTCAATAGAAGTGAAGCGTACCTTAACTGAGAAAATAATGGTTAGAAAGCACATTCTCACAATTTCTCTGAGAAACTGCAATTCACAGTCACCAATACAATGCTCTATTTGCTCTATTACAAGGAGTAACAAATGGACTTTTTAATGACAAAAATTAGATCTGGTCATCTCCTTCCTGACAGTGAATTTAAAAAAATGCTATAAAACTGACTCTGGAAGCCAAGAACTTTATACCATAAGAACCATAGACTATTCCTTCCTTCCTTCCTTCCTTCCTTCCTTCCTTCCTTCCTTCCTTCCTTCCTTCCTTCCTTCCTTCCTTCCTTCCTTCCTTCCCTCCCTCCCTCCCTCCCTCCCTCCCTCCCTCCTTCCTTCCTTCCTTCCTTCCTTCCTTCCTTCCTTCCTTCCTAGTATGTACAGTGTGACTATTTTAAGACAAGCCATGAGCAAAATACAATAAACAAATAGTGTGTCAGCTTCTGCCTTGCTACTGCTTCAGCTGTCATGAAATGGGGAGGGAGGGTTTGGTATTTGGGTGGGGTTATTCGATGTGCTGGAGGAATGTTCTAGTAGTTACTGGATGGTTGGACTACGCATGCGTGGGTGCTTCCCACCTGGACCAACGGCCCCGACATTCCATCTTCGTGATGCCTTTTGAAGTTATCTCACACCTGACACTTGAAGGACTTATGATTGGCCTGAGGCTATGATCCCAAGGGGTGGGGAATGGACTATTCTATATATCAATTGCTTTCGCGCCTAATTAACCAGACTTCGCTTCGCAACTGCTCGCTAACCATTTGTAATTAGTAAAAGTACTTTTGATTTCCAACACATGGAATCTCTTGGTCTTTCTTTCCTAATTATATAATGGAGGGATGCTGACATAGTGGTTTATCTACAAGGAATATATACACACACCTACTAGGCAAAGCCAGGCAATCAATCATCAACTATAGCATGGAAGCGCACACACGTGCGTGCACACACACACACACACACACACACACAGAGAAAGAGAGAAAGAGAGAGAGACCCTCACAGGGCCACTCTTATATAGACAGCCCCTTAAAGTGATAAGCCTGCTGACTCATTCTCATTGAATCATCATTTCAGTTTACAGCCTTACAGCAGCTGGTTCACTATTAAATCATCATTACCCTGACTCCTTCCTTCCCCGCCCCCTCTCTTTTGTAGCCCTGGAAGGAAGCATCTCAGGGATGAATTTAACCAAAGACTGGATCATCATAAAATTCATCAGATCTTATTTTTGATCATTCTATTTCATCTTCATGTTTTGAAGCTAACGGACTATTGTAGGTACCCAGGAAGGTTAGATACAGGAAATATGGTTGCCAGCCTGAATCTTATGAACTACCTCTTACAGGAAACAATATTAATATTAATCCTTCAAGATCTTGTTTTGGTCAAAAAGACTCATCCACATTAAAAAAGGCATTAGCAGACTCGGAAAAACTTGATGGTTTGCAGAAATGCAGGAAACATTCATTTTCTTTAACTAAAACAAACTATTGCAAGTGTCATAACTGACATGGTGTAGAATGAAAAGGAGAGAAAAAGAAAGAAAAAAGTACTGTACAAATTTCACTCCTAATATACTGTAGGTTCTCTTTGGAATAGTGCACCCCAGGGTTTGGCTTGTTGATTACATTTTAATTCGGTTTTGCTTTTGCATTATTGCAAACCACTCAGAACCCTTTTAAAATTAGGCTGCATATAAATTGCAAAGCAAAACAGAAAGGTTGCATGGTTACAATGTTGACATTCCGATCAAAACAAAATATAGAGGTTTTCAACTTTTAAAAGGCTTTTATTTTATGATATAAAATGATAACATGTTAGCAAGGACATGAAATGTAAACGCATTGCTATTGTTCTTGAACTTTTCAAACTTCTCTCTTAAAACTATGTTCTTTTCAAAAAGATTATTCAGGAGGAAGTGAACAAAATTTAACGTCTCAAACCACAGATTATCTCATAATTCTCTACTATTATGAATATAAGCTCCAAAAGAGAACATAAGTCTCTCTGCATCCACTGCCTTGATTTTTTCCCTCTCTTTCTCTCTCTCTCTCTCTCTCTCTCTTAGAAATCTTCAGGATTTGAATTGTTCAAAGAATTGATTTTTTGCACATAGGGACTAAGATTTGTTACTTTAAAAAGGGCTTTAACAGAGTCAGGATTTTCAATTGTCCCCATTCAACTGTGCTTGCCAGGTCTATTAATAATGAAACATATAAAAGTCTGATTTAATCCAATTGATATTACAGAAATATACATAAATGCTCCACTGGCATGATGATGGAATAGTTTTGTTTTTTACCTTTTTCAACTCATGCTTGATACAATTCTCATGGGTTACGACAGGAACTATTAAAACTGCAAACAACTATTTTGTATTGCAGTGGTCCAGAGATAAGCAGTACAATAACTTTTAATCACCATGGTTCTAGCATTAGTGTTATTTATTTTATTATAAAGTCCCATCAGATTCCTGGGTAGTGGCTTTTTTTTAATCTTTCTTTTTTTTTTGCCCAAAGCAGTGAACAAGCATAGAAAACAACCAAAATAAAAGCCAAACACACAGTTTGTGGGCTACCTACAAGCACACTAGTAAATTGAATACTGATATGCCTGGATCAAAAATATATTACTTATTCTTTGTTTCCTAAAAAAAGAAAGAAAGAAAAAAGAAATGAAAAAGAAAGATATGGGAGGGAGGGAGGATCAGATGTGCTCTCTTTATGTCTCTAGCGCTGTTTCTAAGCAACTGTTTTTTTTTTTGTCTTTTATAAGATTTTTTCTTGGAGCTATGTACGCCTGAGGCGAATCTACTACCACCAGAAAAAGGCCTTTAAGCTTGGGAAGCCTGGAACAAAAATCAATGCTCTCTTCAGTCATTAAAGGCTACTTGAGTGCTCAAGTTCCTCCAGGTTCCCTTCTACGCCAATTAGCCTGAAACCCCTCTTTGTCCCTTCAAAAGTATAAACAGGCTGTGCCTTGGAACAGTAGGAGGACAGGGAGAGAACAATACACCATCTAGCTTTGTGTAACACAGAGAACTTTATAAGCAGACCGCCAAGACAGAAAACCTATGGGAAAATTACAAAATGATAAGTCTTTGGTACTATACGTGGAAAAGGGGTGGGCGGGAATTATATCTAAAAAGTTTCCAAAATTTATTTTATTATATCATGCTTTTATGTTTGAGCATCAAAAAATTGTGATAGCTTAGGAGAGGTTGTTTGTTAGTCTTCATTTATTTCATTTGGGTTTAAGCAGCTCAAGTAATACAAATGAGAATCTTGTTTCCAAAGCTGTACAAACAAGTAATTCGACTTGGGTCCAGTCACTAGCTAAACTTAGATTTTAAAAACACAATCTGAACAAATGGTATTACTATGACTAATAGGGAATGTATCTTATTTCAGAACAATTATATTAAGACATGGATTGAAATTGAAAAGGACATGCTAAGATAAGAGAAATCTGTCATTGGGAGAATTTCTGTGATTTAAAGAAAACTGAATGCATTGCTTGGAATGGTTTGGAAAGACCCAAGGGCTTTTACATGTTAAAATAAGCAATTTGAATTGGACTCTGATGTTTGCTTGTGGAACAGAGATGTAACCTTCACGTGGTGGTGCAGTGGTTAGAATGCAGTACTGCAGGCTATTTCTGCTGACAGATGGCTGCTTGCAATTTGCCAGTTCGAATCTCACCAGATTCAAGGTTGACTCAGCATTCCATCCTTCCAAGGTCAGTAAAATGAGGATCCAGACTGTTGGGGGTAATATGCTGACTCTGTAAATTGCTTAGAGAGGGCTGTAAAGCACTGTAAAGCAATATATAAGTCTAAGTGCTATTGCTATCCTAGAAGCAGATAAAACTATTCCTTCTGGGGCATTCTGCACTAGCTGAACCTTCCAAATATTCTTATGGGCAGCCCCAAGTACAGCACATTACAGTAGTCCAATCTGGAGGTGACTAGGGCATGAGTAATTGTGAGCAAAGCCTAACTCTGTATTTAGAATATTTATAACAGAACTATTGTTATGCAAATAAAATATATCTTCCTTTGAGCATTTGCTAATCAATATTTTATCTATTATTACAAAATGCTTGCATCCAAGTTGCAAAAGTGAGTGTTCAGCACCCCATTGGAAAACATAAAGCAGTATGGGAAAAATATATTCCATATTATCCTATGTAGCAAGATATCACTTAGTAAAACACATGCAATTGGAAAATTTAAAGTTGACCAAAAACTATAGAAACATTCAACTCTTACATTTCAGCACATGTAAGTAGAGAACATGGTGCTATTAATGAACCTTGATCCATAAATGTCTCATGGAGAACAACTGAAAAAATTGCATACCCAGTACAATATATCCTAGAAGAACTTTTATATGAATACAATCCTAAACCCTTAGCATCCCCAGTGTAATTTTCATAGTACTTTTATGCATTTTTCATTTAATAATTTCCTGATTTTATGTTGGAGCAGAAATTGAGGACATTTATTCAGAGCACAACTCTGCCTCTTGCTCCACTATCATCATTTGTATGATTGCTTCCTTTCTCACTCTGGGGTATGACAAAAATAAGTGTGTTCCCATTGTGTAAAGGATACACATTGTCTCCTACTAGCAAAGAATTTGATAGTGCCATACCCTGCCCTTGTAGTGTGGAGGTGTGTGGGAAATCAGCTTCTTCTTAATTTCATCTGTGAGGAGACTGATAAATCTCAGAAAAGATTAATATTATTATTTTAAATTGATTAGCTGTTCAAATCCAGGGGACTCTATTTTGGGCCTGAACTCTTAGCAGTAATTGTCTGAATTATTGATTCCCTTCTTTTAGACATTATTTCCTTCTTATAACAGCTTTGGTAGCCATTAGTTTGTTTTCTTCTAGAATTCAAGGTATTGATTATGACCCCTACAGCTCTACAAATCTTGGGCTTAGATGTTCTAAAGGTTATATGTTCTCATCTGGCTCTGAATGTCTTTTTTTTAAAAAGTCATTCTTCCTATTTTGGCAGTAGTGTGTGTGTATGTTTTGCGGGAAGATGAGACCTTCCTGGATCTGTTCATAAATTCTGAACCTACCTGTTACCAATTTCTGAAGGTTAACAAAACAACACATGTCACAAAGAAAATGAAGCATGTGAAGATGGTTCACATTAGCATGTGAAACAAAGTCACATCTTTTACAACACTGGGATGATTCTGATAGAGGAAAATATTTGTATCTCATGGTTGAAATGAGAGTCCTTGCTGCTATCTGAGCTTGAACTCTCTGAGATCAGACAATCAATCAAGAAGCAAACAATATCCCAATCAAGAAAATACCAATCAAACTATGAATGCATGTCCCATCCAACTACCTTTGAAGCAGTAGAAACTACAAGACCACTCCCATTAACACTGACAGAGCAAGCCACTAGAATATAAACTGAGAGCAAACCCCACTCCTTACTAGCACTGATGATGTTATCTAGTTTGGTAATGAAATATCTGCATAAAAAACTGCTAACACCAGAGAGCACTAAGGACCCCTCACTGGGATGATTGTTTGAAAAGTTGATCCTGTCTTCCTTCCAATGGTTGGTTTCAAACTTTTTTAGAACCTCTTCTGTAGGTGTGGCCTGCTTTGTGGGAGTGGCTTGCCAGCCATGTGATCAGGTAGGAGTGGCTTGCCAGCCATGTGACCGGGTGGGAGTGACTTGTCAGTCATGTGACTGGGTGGGTGTGGCCAACTTGTAAAGTGTGGTGAAACTCACTTAACAACGCTCTTGCTTAGCAACCAAAATGTTGGCTCAGAAACTCTGGCATTTGAAGCACGCAAGTCTTAAAGCTGTCAAGTTCAAAACCCTTGCACCCCTAACCCTTTAGAAAAACAAACCCAGGGGAGTTCAAACTTGACAGCTTTAAGACTTGTGGACTTCAACTCCCAGAATTCCTCTTTTGCTCTTCATCTTGATGATGTGTGGACAAGCCGGGGGAGGGTGCTGGAACCGCTTCTAAATGATAATGTACATTTGTGGAGCCTCTTCTATAGAAGAGGTTAGAACTGGCAGGAACCCACCCCTGCTTCCTTCCCACAAATTAGTATTTACACCTACATTGTAGATGATTTCAGTGGAAGCAGTGTCCATGGATAGACAGCATCAACAAGTGGGGACACATTTCAAAGCATCTATATGAGAATACCAAGGACACAGCTGCTTCAACTTTTCCAAAGAAATGTGCTTTGCTTAGATTAATACACTTTACAAAGTGCTTCTTTGGAATGCTTTGTGCAGCCCCAAAGTGCAGGTCATCAGCAAGATCGGAGAATAAAAGTTTGTGAATTAAGATGAGGCTTTGTTGAAATATCATTCAATTTGCTGTCTTTACATCTAATCCATTATTGATCTAGCAATTTAAAAGTTGTCCGTCATCCTATCATTGTGTTCATGATGATTGTTCTCTTTTCTGATGATTGCTTTTTGCACATTTCAGAAATAAACATTTCTCACACAGTAATCTTTCTTTTATTAAAAATAATAATAAAAATCCATGAGATGTGGGATCAGCCTTAGCAAAACATAACGTTCCAATGAGTGGAAAAAGCTACTCAAATCATTACATATGCATCGATTAATCTGAAGTATCTTATTCATGAATACCTCTCAGGATTTCTGCAGCTAAAGTATAAAAATGTTTTTACAGTAATAAATAAAATCTATCCAGTAGGACTATAGTGTACATTTCCTGCATTTATTTAACAGGACTGGTCCAAGTCTTTCAACCACTTTTTTTTTGCAGCCTATAGAAGTGGTTGTTGCTTTCTTACTTTCAGTCTGCTTCCAGATACCTTTTCTCTGAACTCCTGTTTATGTAGAATCTTGTTGCCAAGGCCATATTTAGGGCTAGTCTCCATCTGCACTTAAATACAATATGAATGTGCCAAGGAATCATCTCTTTTTTGCTGTCTCACATGAAGTTGCCTTCATTTCATCCTTCAAAGGAACCAATATTACACCAGCTTCCTAAGTTAATTCAGAGGTTCCTTTTCGCTTATGCCTAGAGTTGCATGAATAAAGTTTTAGCTTTATTTCCTTGCAAAACTGTTGTTAATGATGCTGTTATACCATAGCAAAGTTGCTTTTTCCATTTTTTAAAAAAACAAAAATTAAATTTAGAATAATTTAGAATATGGTTAAAATACTGTATTTTTCAGACTATATGATGCTCCATACTATAAGATGCACCTAGCTTTTGGGGAGGAAAACAAGAAAAATGGCCTCCCAACAATTTGCCTCCTTGCAGCAAACAGCAAACATCCTGGTCAGTTTCAGCACAGCCTGATTTAGCGTGAGCAGCTGATTGGCGGTTGGATCGCCTCCTGAAATACCACCAATCATCTGTTCCAGGCTGCGAAGATCGCCATTGGTGCCAATGCTGCTATCACCACTGCCATCTATTGCTGCCTCCACGTGCTCTATTATGGGCCTCCCACATCCTGGTATCGGTCTCCACAAGCTCCATTTTTGGCCCATTCCAGGCAGTGGGGATAGGTAGTGGCTGTGATCCCTGCCACCTGCAATGGGCCAAAAATGGGACACATGGGGGGGGGGAAACAGGAAGGCGGAGTCCAAAAATATGAATTTATAAGTGGAAACAGATTATATTCTGAAAGATAGATTCTATGGTTGTAAGAGTCTGTATAGAAGAAGAAAGAGAGGAGGAGGAAGAGGAAGAGGAGGAGGAGGAGGAGGAGGAGGAGGTGGTGGTGGTGGTGGTGGTGGTGGAGGAGGAGGAGGAGGAGGATGGTAGACTTTTCAGGCAAGTGGAGGTGGTAATTCTGTGTAATCAACAGATGGTTAGGTCAGCAATGAACAGTAACACTGAGACAACAAATTGTTAGAGTGTTGAACATTCATCACTGAACAAGGCATTAATCATACCTGTTGGAATCTGTTTATAACTGAGAAAAATATGTGCAAGAATTAGTGCTAAATTTAGCAAAATATTTTGCTTTGTCAGAAATTTAACACTTCCTATTGCTTCTTCTAAATTTTATTCAGTCTTGCATTGATACATACATTATAGTCACTCTTTGCAAATGCATTTAAAGACATCACAGACCTTTCTTGAGACAATCTATTTTTTTAAAAAGTCCCTGATTTCTCTAATTAGGTTTCCATTAGAATCCTAGTTAATGAATGAGAGGAACTGAAGAGAATGCGGAGAAATGTGCTAGAGAATAAGAAATAAATAAGCAAGAAATAAATCATAGCAGATAGTTCATTAATTTCTGGCTCCTGTAATATACTAATTTCAGTGCCTTGATATGCATAAAGAAGGGAAGTAAAGCTCAGGGGTTTTTCACAATTCACAAGATATCTGGCAAAGGAAGAAACATTGCACTGCAACATCACATAGCAACCCTATGACTCATGGATTTCAACCTGATATTGGGATGCAAATAGAAAAGGCCATTTTGCATCATTATATGAGGCACCTTCCTTCATTTGTTTTTCACCATTATGTATTGTGGAAGGGAATCTGAAGAAATCAATTCTCAGGGGTTTAAAAAAAGTTTGAAGGTATAATTATTCACTGCTCTTTGCTTTCCAGTAAAATGAAGAGAAGTCAGTTGAACATCTCCTATGGGTTAACCTATTTCTAAGAAGTTTCATTTATGGGATTCATAGCAGTAGTGGATTGCAAATATTTTTACTACCAGTTTGGGGGTGCTCTTGCCTCCTGCTGCCACTACTACCGGTTCAGCCGAACCAAGAGCAACTCACTACTGATTCACGGGTAACCAAAGCTTCTCCATAGCAGTGCCCATTGCTAGGAGCTCTCTTCATCCAGCCCCATCCTTAAGACCTTTTAGGCAGTTATTAAAAACTGAACTTTTTCAAACATCTTTCAGTAACATTACCTCATCTTTTCCTCTTCTTACTTTTTTCTTTCTCCTACTTTGGTTTCCTTTTTGTGCTTTTAAGTGTATTTTGTTTCAATCCTGTTGTTTTTACTCTGAGATACTGTGACTATGGGTACTGAGATTGAGGCAAGATACAAATAAAAAATGATTCCAAAAACATGCCTCAAGATCTAGTGTACTCCTTCACTAAGAGCCATGAAGGCTTCCTAGTTTGAAAGTTCATGTAAGGAAAGAAAACCACTTTTCTAATTATCAAAAGTTGACAAATGTGGTTTCATTGAGGGCCGCATCATGGTTGTGTTTGACCTTGGAGGGGGAGGGGTGTGGGCAGGGTGGGTTGGCCAGCTCGATGTCACTCGTGTGGGGGCTTCCTGGGGTGGCCCAAGCACTCTGCCAGTGGAAAGTGGTTCCTGAGCTCCAGCATCCTGCAACCCTCTACCAGTAAAAACAGACCTTTATGCAGTCCTTCTGAGCTCCATTTTTGCTGGCAGAGGCATCGTGGGACAGTTCTTTGCTGTTTTCAGGGAAGCCCGTGGCCCAGATCTAAGCACCCTGTGGGCTGGATCGCCCCCAGGCCTTGAGTTCGATAACCCTGACTTAAACCATCATAAATCATCCTCATCACTATTTTTGGTAATAGTAGCAGGGATTCTCTTCTTTCCCTTTCTTTAGGTAGTTGCCACTAAAGGTCTTCAAAGTGAATTCATTAGGGCACTAAAATTGATTGGAAATAAACTGAAAGATAGAGAATGTGAGGTAACAGATAAGCTATTAGACTGAGGACACCCAAATTAAAATCCACCTTTAGTCTTGAAAGCTCAGTGGGCTACTTTGGGCAGTCATTCACTCTTAGACCAATCTAACTCACAAGATGATGCTTGGGGGAAAAGGGAGGAAACAGTGGTATGAGTGCTTGAGGAGAGATGAGATACTCTGATAATTAATATTAATAATTAGATATAAACTAGATAATTACAGATTAACAGAGTTGGAAAGGACCTTGTAGGTGATCTAGTCCAACCCCCCATCCAAGGACACCTTACATCATTCTTGACATATGGCAGTCCAGTCTCCTTAAAAGTGTCCAGTGATGGCCACAACTTCTGAAGACAAGCTCTTCCATTGGTTGATTGCTCACACTGCCAGAAAATTTCTCGTTATTTCTAGGTTGAATTTCCCCATGTTCTAATTAATTAATGAATCTAATCTAATTAATCTAATTAATAATTTTGCATCTCACTTCTACCAGACATCATCATGTTTGCCTTAAATAAACTATTTCTAATCTACCTTTGTATATCACTTTTTAAAGAAAAAAGTTTTTCAATCTTCAGTATAATCATTATTTTATGTTTTCAAGGCCATATACTCACATTTATGGTGGAATGTCATACCCAAACTGTCAGTTAATTATCTAATATAAATGTATAATTAAAATATTTTAAATTAATTTTAAGATGTTAGTGTCAATTTTATATCTTGTTTGTATGCATGTAGTGATGTTATTTTCTCAGGGTTTGGGATTTAGAAACATAATAAAAAAATCCGTCTCTTAATTTGGGAAAATGTGATGCAAAAAGAAAGAGTGCCCCAACCTCTCAGAAGTTGCACAAGGGGGCGGGGGCAAAGGAAAGATGTAGATTAAAATGTAGAGAGGTTGTGTGAGTACATTCTATTCAAGTCACTGGAGCTGGATGGATTACATACCAGGATCATGAAGGAACTGATGGGTGTGATGTCACAATCATATTGACTGTAATCTCTGAGAATTTCTGGATTATAGGGGAAGTGCCAGAACATCAATCTTTAAAAGAGGAGGAAAAAGTGGACTCATGAAACTATAGGTAGATCAATCTAGATAGGATTAGTAAACTTGAAAACACCAAGAAAAGAACAAAGCAATTACTAGAGGCAATACATGGATTTGTTAAAAATAGGTCAAGACAAAAATGTATGTATATTTTTTATAAAATAACTAAATTAGTAGAACAAGGGACTGCTGTGGATGTAGCACATTTAGGCTTTGATAAGACATTTGAGAAAGTTGACCTTGGGGTCCTTCTTAATAAAATGGAATGATGTGGAATGGATGCATGCATTACCAGATGGCTTTGCAATTAACAACAATGCTCCATATATACTCCTTAGTGAAACTCTGTGTATATGAAAAGTAATATGCAGTGCAGCACCTCAGGGTTTTATCCTAAACCAGCCACCTGGTCTTCCGGTTTCTGGCACACATGTGTGCGCAAAGTCCGATTGTCTGGTGTGCATGTGACAGTCTGCCTTGTTTTTTGGGGGTCCTTGTGCCTCCCTGGTCCCCATTGGGGTGGCAGGACCTCCCCACTGACAACCTGGTTATGCAGCCCTGAACAGGGAGAGAAAGTTGGGTGGGGAAAGTTGGGTGGGGAATGCTGCCTCCTTCCGCTAGAAAGCCAGAGCCTCTTCCCAGGCTCCGGGGTAAGGGGTGTCGGCATTCCTGGGGCTTGGCTTGGGGTATGGCAGGAGGCAGGAGAGCCAGTGGCGCCCCCTCTCTTATCCCTTGGCAGTGAATTCCCACTTCCTGGCTGGCTTGGCATACCCTTATCCCTCAGTGACATCTCCATGCTGCACTCTCTTCTGGCCCTTCTGGGGCAGCTCCTCACCCCTCCTGGTGGCAGGAGGAGAAGGCAGGACAACTGGCCACCTAGCCAGCAAATGTTGCTCCATGCAACCAAGCTGGCTAGGCACTTCAGACCATGGATGCACATCGGTGCTGCAAGCTGGAGCACTTGGGCCGGAAGGAGGGAAGCCCCAGCTCACCCGTCCTGGCTGGCAGCTCTGCTCCCCTTTTCTTCCAGATTCTGGTGTGCCAGCCAGCTGATCTTCACACTTGCAGAAGCGCCAGTAAGATGATCTTCCAGTTTCCGGTGCATACTTGCACACCGGATACCTGGTCTTCTGGTTTCTGGCATGCATACACATGAAGACCAGATGTCCAATGCACATGCATATACCATAAATTGGAAGATCATCTTCCCGGCATGTGCATGCACACTGGGCGGCTGCTCTTTCAGTTTCTGGAACTCCCGTGCACATGAAAATCAGCTGTCCAGTGCACTGGAACCTGGAAGAGCAACAGGCACAAGTCACATGCCTGGAGATATGACTCTGCATGCCAAGTCCAGCATGCATACCATAGATTCACCATCATGGCAGTAGAGTCTCAGCATAGTCTCATAGAAAATCAATCTCACTTTAGTAAAATATACATTATGCAGCATGTCTCACTGAACTAATCCAGAAATGATATCAGATTATTAATTCTATATTCCATCACATTCATGAGAAACAGAAGACATTTGTTACGTTACTGCAGTGGTTAGAGGAGGTAGAACCAAAACTTGATTTTACTTTTTTCCAATTTCTTGGCCTCTACATATATCAGACATTTCACCTCTGTGTGACAGTGGACCTAATTGGAAACTAGCATTAATTCAGACAACAGATACCCTATTTGCATTTCTATTGGAAATTGGCATGATGAAAATCCGAGAACAGTGCTTTCGTTTAATGCCTCTTTTTGCTGCTGATCTTGTTTCCTCACCTGTTAGTCTTTCATATTTTTTTAAAAATTGGACATCTATCTACAGAAAAAATATGGGCCTTCTCACATTTTGCTTTTTTATTAAGTAAATAGGGCACGTCAAAAATGTAATCATGGATCTATAGAATATAAATCATCTCTATTGTATATTGTAAGAACAAAACACACAAAATTTTAGGAAAAGATTTCAAGATGCATTATCATGTTCCTTTTAAAAAGGTTTTCTAAGTGGAGGCCACAGGCGAATTGGAATCCTTGAATCATTAGAAAATATTACAATGGATTTTTAAGGAACATGTTATTATAATAAAAGCTTTTTTATATATAATTCTTCAAATCAAGTAGATTTCAATCAATCACAACTGCCTTTGTCCTAGCTATGGGCACACTGTGAGAAGGTGCAGTTGCAAAGAATCCTATCTTTAATCATAATGGTCTTCTTTGTTATCAAGCCAATTGGTATCTAATTCATTGATGTGAGCATATATCCACAGACGTCTTATAATTTTTTCTTAAACTTGCTAATCATATCTTAAATGGAAACTAAAGGAATCAGATCTGATCCTTTATGTGTGGGTGTCCAGTGTACTGATACAGAGCAAAATCTCTCAAAAATACACAATTCTCCCTGTTAACTAAACCAAGTGATTTAAATAATTTTGAATAGGGAAAAAATTCTATCCTGTTTATTTAAAGCTTGTGGCTTTATTGGATTTGCTAACTGGAATAAAGTCCTACAGATATCAAGGAATAGCATTAAAACCTGTTTAAATATCACCCCTTTTATTTATCTAGAACCTATCTAGTCTAAGCTGCAAGGCAGAGATATTTCATTTTACCAAGGATTAACATTTAGGACTATGTGCAGAGTTTATTTCTGGATTGCAAAGAACCCTGGAGCAAAAGAATGGGATATGTCGGTCTTCCACAATCACTAAACTATTTAATCCGCTTACCTGGATTTATAGTGAAGATCAAAATAAATAGGAATGATATATTTGTTTTTGGGTTTATTTTTAAATGCAACTATCTAGGAGATTTCTTACAAAGCAGCAAAATACCAGTGCTACCAAGCCTGTTATATCTTTGCTAAACTCACGTAATACAATGGTGTGCCAGACTGAGCTAAAAAGGGGAAATGTTATATGCACTGTACATTGAGGAAAATAAAGCCATTTGAATCTGAACCTCTCTTTCTCTGTTCCTTTGTCTCTCTGTTCATAAAAAGTGTGCTAATTAATGTGCATGCATTGGATAACATCTTGTGTAGGAAGAGTAGCTGTGATTATGGACAATCGATGTTTTTCATGGGCAATCCGTATATTTCACTAAGACTGCTGCTCAACTAGTTTTATACGTCTGAAAATAATGAGCTTCCATGAAAATACAGAGAATGTTATTGCAAATTATATTTTACGTACATAAGTAAGTAATGTTCCATTAGATGCTTAACAATGTGAATATTTTGCACTTTCAACATGCGGGGTGGGGGAGACTGTATATTTAACATGCTTCTGTTTCCTCTAAATACAGCTATACCCCTCCCCTCACTTAATTCTTAGTTTTGATTATTGTGTGGATCTGAAAGGAAACAGTCTTCACAATTTTGGACCTAACATATATTGAAGAATCATATGAAAAGGACACTGGCCAATCTTTGTTAAGCTTCATCAATGTATAGATTGCCTATTATGCTATGAATAGTATATACACATTGCAGGCCCGTAATATGTCTTAAAGATTTTTGTATGGAAAAGTTTAATTTCTCAAATCAATGTCCCCAGCATGGGCTACTTATGGGAAGGACCTCACAAATAGAAACAAAAGCACACCTTCATCTTATAAGGTCTCTGTTGTATAGTAAAAGTTAGTCCTTGCTGTTACGAATGACAGCTCGGCAGCAGCCAGGCGCGTCTTAGCCAATCAGACGCGCCTGTCAGTTGCCGGGTGAGTCTGAGGAACTATAAAAGGCAGACTCGTTCAAACTGTCAGTTGTTCAGCACCAGAGCCTTGTCTGATCAGAGAGCTGGTCTTGCCCATAGAGGTAAGGTTCTTCCATGTAATCTTATATATAAGATTGATTGATTGATTGATTGATTGATTGATTGATTGATTTATTGTTTGTTTATTTATTTATTTATTTATTATTTATTTATTATTTATTTATTTATTTATTTATTTATTTATTTATTTATTTATTTATTTATTTATTTATTTATTTATTTATTTATTTATTTATTTATTTATTTATTTATTTATTTATTTATTTATAAAATTTATATGCCACCCAATCCCGGAGGACTCCGGGCAGTTTACAAAAAAGAGGGGGGGAAAGACACATAACAAACACATAACGGGAAAAAAAACAACGGTTTAAATAGCAACACCTCATACATTCATTCTAATCGGGGCTGGACCTCAACAGTGAGGTCAACAGCCACAGTTTTTACAGCTTTCCTGAAGGCCATGAGAGTGGGTATGGTCCAGATCTCTAGGGTAGCTGATTCCAAAGAGTCGGAGCAGCCACAGAGAAGGCTGTCCTCTGGGGGCCCGCCAGCCGGCACTGTCTGGCTGACGGCTTCTGGCCGCTGGGAGGTGTGTGGCAGTAGGCGGTCTTGAAGGTACGCTGGCCCTAAGTCATGTAGGGCTTTAAAGGTAATAACCAACACCTTGAATTGCGTCTGGAGACCAATTGGTAGCCAGTGCAGCTCGCAGAAGACAGGTGTAACATGGGTGTACCTCGGTGCACCCAATATCGCTCGCGCGGCCGCATTCTGGACTAAGAGCCAAGGTGGTGCAGTGGTTAAATGCAGCACTGCAGGCTACTTCAGCTGACTGCAGTTCTGCAGTTCGGCTGTTCAAATCTCACCGGCTCAGGGTTGACTCAGCCTTCCATCCTTCCGAGGTGGGTAAAATGAGGACCCGGATTGTTGTTGGGGGCAATATGCTGACTCTGTAAACCACTTAGAGAGGGCTGAAAGCCCTATGAAGCGGTATATAACTGCTATTGCTATTGCTATTGCTAACTGCAGTCTCCGAACGCTTTTCAAGGGTAGCACCATGTAGAGCGCGTTGCAATAATCCAGCCTTTACATATTATATTACTATAATTTATATATTATATTACTATAAATGGCTGTGTGTGTGTGTGTGTATGTTGCAACATAACTCTGGAACACCTCAAGCAATTTCAACCAAAATTGGTACACAGATGACTTACTCTCTTGAAAAAAATACTGTGGAGGGCTTCCGGCGGTGACATCATTGTGCTTAGAGTGGGATAAGGGAGCTCTCCTAACCCCTAACTCTAACCTCTTCGTTTGGGCTCTTTTTTGGAGCACTGCTGATCCCGAAGAGATCAGCAGATCAAAGGGGATACTCTGTAGATGCTGGGGTGATAAGGCAAATCCCCTGCGGATAGGAGAAACCCCCTAAACGGGCAAAGAAATATTCTACCTTTTGGTTAGGACCTTAGCAATGGCTGCCGCATAGAAGGAAGAATAGAGAGGAGAGCAACACAAAACTGGCAGAGAGGGTGAGCTGGAAGAAGAAATAGCTGGGAGAGAGGCTATTTTTACAGTACAATTTTGACGAGAAGGAGCGGAGCAGAGATGCTGTGTTAGAACGGACAGGAAGGGACAGCCAGAAGAGCCTAAAGATCAGCCACAGTAAGAATGAAAACCCGAATGGACTTCAGAAGATAAAATTTGCCGAAAAGAGTTGGAAGGGTCAAAGAAGTGACTGCTTAATAGGCGGGTTGGTAAACAGAGTTCCCTTTTTTTTCTGCTCACCAGTCCTTCTGTTGCTGTGTTGAACTTTTAAGTATTTGATATTTATCTGACTAGGAGCTTGGAACAGTGCTAGAGACAATAAATAGAGATCTGTCTGGAAATATACTTTTGCTTCATGGATATTAACAGTGACACTAAGGAGACAGTGACACCTAGTGGACTGTAAATTTGAATGGTGAAGCTTGTCGTAAGAGAACATAGAAAGACTAATTATTAGAATTGAATACTTGTATAACCGATAAAATTGAGAAACATTTATTGATATAAGATAAGAGTGTGATATATAAATTTATAATATATATTAATCAAATTAATTAAATAGAATACTACATAGGAATGTTTAAGTATTGAAAGGTGATATCAAGGAAGGTTAATAGTTGAATTGTTGCTGAATATTGGATTATACAATTATTTATATTATTGATATTACTGATGAAGTATAAACAAGGTAAAAGTTATAGCCAATTGTGGGCAAGGACAAATAGGGGGTTAAAAATGGCAACCTCAGTAAAATTAGGGAAAAAGACCATACCCAATGTGAATTCAGCAACACCCCCCTCCTCAAATCAAAGGTCATTGAGAGTGCGTGGGGGTTGGAGAAAGCTGAAAAGATGGCAGAATCAGCGGGACCAGCACCAACGATGCAGAACATGCAATCGATGCTCCAATTGATACAGGAGACTTTGGCAAAAAGCCAAGAAGAGTCAAGGAAGAATCATAAAGAATTAAAAAATGAAATGGGAGAATTGAAAGGAACTATCAAGAATGTAGATGATAAAGTCGAAAAGATACAGAATGCCTTAGTAATCAATGAACAGAAAATTCAATGTATGGAAGAAAAAATACAACATTCAGATCAGAAGATGGGAAAGATGGAAATAGAATATAGACAACTTAATAAGGAATTAGAATTATCAATAATCCGACTTGAAAACGAAAAAGCGGCATTCTACCTAAGATTTCAAAACATACCGGAAGAGAAGGAGGAAGACCTGAAAGAAAAAATGATTAATACCCTCACTGAATTTCTGCAAAAAAAAGAACAGGAAGTGAGAGGGAATATTGATGAGGCTTACAGGGTGAATACTAACTACGCAAGAAGAAATAGACTCCCGAGAGAAGTTCATGTAAGATTCTCTAAGAAAACTGCCAGAGATGAAGTGTACAAAAAAACTAGAGAAGAGACGATTATACTACAGGGAAAAGAGCTGACCACGCTTAAACAGATCCCACGGAGAATTCAGGAACAACGTAGGCAATACCAATTTTTAACAAACGAGTTAAATAAAAATAGAATAATGTACAGATGGTTGGTACCAGAAGGGGTTCTGGTATCTTGGCAAGGAAAAAGATATAAGATAGAGAATTTAGAAGAAGCACACAAATTCTATGAAGAACACTGCAATAGGGAAAGAGAACAAGGAAGCAAAGAGGAACTAGAATGCAGAGGTCAAGAGGAAGAAACATTAAAAGACAGTGGAAGAAGCAGGAGAGAAGAACAGAGGCAAGAAAGAGAGAGAGCAGAGAAGGAAGGCGCGAGAGGGAAAAGTCAGATACAAACTAGAAGTAAAAGAAACAATCTCAACTAAAGATGGATCAAGAAATAATAATTATGTCAATAAACCTGAATGGACTGAATGCACTAAAAAAAAGAGCCCATATGTTTAATATTCTTTAGAAATTGAAAGTAGACCAGATATAGGTTAATTGGTATAGATGGATGGAGCAAAGAAATAAAAAGCAATGAAAGAATAGAACAACTCTCAAAAATAATAATTATGAGTAAAACAAGGGGGTCATGATTGGTGAAATCAAATCAGGATGATAGCTGGCATATAGACTGTAGAATGATAGAGAAAAAAGGAAATGATATGAAAAAAATAATGGACTTGTGGAAATAACATCCTCAAGAAAAAATAGACTGGATTTGAAAGAGACACCTATAACAATAGAAAAAGAAAGGAAGGGAAAAAGGAAGGAAAGGGGGGGGGAGGAAGAAAGTAGGGAATGGAGGGACGAAGGAAAGGAAAGAAGTGGAGGGTGGAAGAGAGAGGGGGAGAAGGAGAGATAGTAGGAGAGGAAGAGGAAATGTGGAGGAGAGGTAGGGGAAGAAGAAAGAAGTAAGGAGAGGTGGGTGGAAGGGAGAGAAAGAGAAGGAGAGGAGGGAGGAAGAGAGAAAAAGAGAAGGAGAGAGGGTAGGAAGGAGAAGAAAGAGGGCAGAAGTAGGGGAGAAGTAAGAGAAGGAAGAAGGGGAAGGAGAGGAGGAAGGAAGGAAGTAGAGAAGGAAGGGAGGAAGAAAAGAAAAGAAAGAGAAAATAAGGTGAAATGTGGAGGACAGGTAGGGGAAGAAGAAAGATGTAAGGAGAGGTGGGTGGGAGGGATATAAAGAGAAGGAGAGGAGGGAGGAAGAGAGAAAAAGAGAAGGAGAGAGGGTAGGAAGGAGAAGACAGAGGGTAGGAGTAGGGGAGAAGTAAGGGAAGGAAGAAGGGGAAGGAGAGGAGGAAGGAAGGAAGGAAGTAGAGAAGGAAGGGAGGGAGAAAAGAAAAGAAAGAGAAAATAAGGTGGTGTCATAGCAGGTGGGAAGGATGGTAAACAATACATTCCAAATTATACCTTATAACCTTTTAAATGGAATAATAATAATATAAGAATGGCAAAGAAAAAGAATAACTATGTGAATGTATACCTATAACTGTATGTAAGAGAATAAATGACAGTAAAAATATAAAGCACAACATAGGTAAATAATACTTGATCATAAGTAGCTAAGTATAAATAAATAAATAAATGTATATAAAAATGGATAATGAATAACGAGATTATAAACGCAAGATAGAAATATATAGAAGGGAAACACTAACTGCAAAGAAACCAATTCGGAACTGCTGTATGATATACGACGGAACTTATTGTTCTTATGTTGTTTTTAAGTTATGTGTTTATTTTTGTTGATGTGCTTATGTGTATAAAATAAAAATTCAAAAAATAAATAAATACTGTGGAGGTAAGACACTCCTAAAACCGCTCAGGGTGTTTGTTCTGTTAAGATACAGCCTGTTGTGCTTTAAAATGGCTTCTATTGTGAATGGAATCTGTTGACCATTTTACTTTATTCTATCATTCATTTAGGCAAAACCCACCAAGTTTTTATTCTGTCTCTGAATAATTTAGTTTTAATTCATTAAATATGAGATTAACATTTAAGAATAACAATTATGATAAAATAAGCCTACAAGTGCTTCAATGACTCTCTAAAAAGATGCAAATGGCCAGCTGTCTGCAAGGAATATAAATCCTTCCATTCCCCACTAGGCCTAGATGACTGAAAATCTCTACAGAATTATTATAAGGTTATATATAAAACAATTAACCTAATAAGGTTATACATACCACAATAACATAAACAAATAAGAGTTGTCTCCATTTTTATATATTATGAAAGTTTGACACCAAATGACTGAAGTCTACCAGGGTTACTAATTGCCAGATTACATTCAAGTAATAATCAGCAGGGCTCTGCTTTATCACAATTGTGTTTGTGATCACATTTGTATCATCAGTGTAACCATCAGTCACTTTGGCCAGATCTTGAACTATAAAAGCCAATGCATCTACTGGATCCAGTATGTAATTTCACATAGCTGAAAATGCAAAGGCATGCCTCCTTCCCCTTACATGTATAGTAATATACATTTGTCCACTTTAAATTATTTTGGTTGAGTTATACTTAAAGCATGTTAAATTTTGTGTTCTTATTACTATTTGTACAGTCCACTTTTATTCCTCTGTAGGGATATTTTGACCTTTATCAGCCCACTGCAGTTCTTTCACAAACTATTCATTGTAGCACAGCTACTAATTCAAGTATTGTTGAATGGAGATTCTGCATATAAAAGATAATTAAAATCACTTGGTGTTCATTCTGAAGCTTTTGGGTTTCATTTTCAGAATACCTGAACAACTAGAACAGCTGGCGTTTTCATTCAAGCTGTGAAGACACGCAGAACTGACACAAAGAAGGCCCAGTCAAAGGCTGATAGGCTCCACTAATTGATTCAATTTATTCTAGGCCTTATCCAGGTAATTGAAGCCACCAGGAGACATTCAGTTGACTTTGAAAGTGACTGAATGCGATACTTTCTACTTACTCAAAGCAGTCCTTTTTAATAAAATAAATTTAATTATTTTAGGCTCCTGTAATTATTCATTACTTAACAAATTGTGCCTGGTCCTTAATACAATAGTAGAATAGGTACATCTGGATTCTATGCTTAATTTATTAATGCTCTAAAGTTCACTTAGGAATAGTGAGATGAATGAAGAATTGGGGTCCAGGATAGATATGGGATGGAAATCGCATTGGTCATGCCTTTTGAGGATTTCTGGCAGGAGTAGGATGGGGTAGTGCATCTGTGTTTTCCTCTGCTTGAACTTTTGGAGGCTTTCAATACAATCAACCATACCTATGAATACTCTTACTGGACAAATAATTCAATTGCAACTGCAAGGATCACAATGACTCAAAGACCAGGTAAAGGTAAATGACCTAGAAATCAATTCTTTAACATTGTCAGTTTTAATAATCATACCAAATGAACAATGATCGGAAAAACTAATACACATATTTAATTGATCCTGGGTTACTCGCCTTTGCTGAAAAATTCAAATGCAGCTTCTCTTCTGAGGAAACTTTAAAAAAAATGGTCAAGGTAGGAAGTAAAACTGTGCAAGTTCAAAAAATGCAAGCTTTGAACTGTCAGATACACCAATTTTGTTTCATCAGATTTCATTGCTTAATATTTTAGGGAGAGGTTTATGGAAAAAACTTCAAAGCACTATTTTTTTACAGTAAACATGGAACTTATATTGAAATGCTCTTATATTATAGGGCAAAATTGGCTTTGGTAATGCAAACTGATGAGGATCAAGTTCCTTTAGATTTACAGGATTCCTTATGGGGAATCAGTGAGACTAATACCTTGGAATAGAAAGGCAATATATATGGACTCAATTGCCATAGTGGTAGGTAGAATCATTAACTCTTTTTTCTTAAATACTGAAACAAGATTTTTAGCCTGACCAGCAAAAGAGGAGGGTAAAAAGGATACCAAATATTTCTTCATCTAGCAGAGAAAGGCTACAAGATTATAATATCTAAACCAGGGGTCGCCAACTCACATCATCACGACAGCTTTATGTGACATATCAGGACTTTCCTCCCCTTTGCTAAACTGTGTATGGACATGGCCAGTGCGTGACACATCTGGGCCCAGGAGTTTGATAGCCCTGATCTAAACTATAATATGGTAAGCAAAAAGTACATTATATACAGAGGTGGTATTCAGCAGGTTCTCTCTGGTTCGGGCAAACCGGTAATAATGGCTGCAGGAGGCTCTGCCCACCCACCCTGACATAATGCACAAGCATTGTGCATGCGCACAATGCATGCTCATATTTGCAAACTGGTAGGGAAGGTAAGTCACTCCTACCACTGATTATTTGGGATATGTTTTGAATAAAAGAACTTGAGAACCGACTCAAAAAAAAAACAAAAACATATGACCTTAGAGTAACAGTCAGATCAGTCAACCATCAAGAGGTATGGATGATTCTGGGCACTGCAGGATTTTGCTGATTATGAATACCAGCATTTGGAGAATTGACATCTGACATACTTCTAAAGAAATGCAAAACCAGTACCCTGAAGTTCTGAACAGAAAAGGATTTTGCTGAATAAAAACAAACCCTGATGAGTGTCCCTATCTTAGGTCTGTCTTAACTATTCAAAGTCATTCCACTTGTGTGTGCATGACTGGGGTGTTGACACAAAACTTTAAATGTAAGCCCTGATGGGTAAGGTATTATCAAGCCCAACTGAATGTGCTATATGAGGGTTGCCTGTTGCCTGAGATCAATAGTGATGACTCTTATGACAATTAAGAAAACTGGTGATGTGGTATTGGTATTTATGTTGAATCTGCATATGCCACATGAAGTTGAGGCCTTGTGACATAGAACCTGACACAAACATTTACTAACCAGAGACTTACTAAATATGAGACTACCTTCTTAGCAGCAGGGAGGAAAAAGACAAATCCACAGCTATACAGTAATACCTTAATCCTAATCACTCTGTTGCCCTTACCTAATGAGGGAGGAACATATGATAGTTTGAAAGTAGTAATACTTGCAAAAACTGTATAGATGTTCTAATTGATATTATGTTGCTAGATGTAAGTCTAACATTTTTAGACATGAATTGTTCTGACCCAGCCTTAGCAGAAACAAGAAACAAACTCCTCGTCACAACCCCCCCCTCTTTATTTACCTCTTGTGAATTAATCGCATTCACCCACCAAAAAGTCTAGGCAAGAGTCCTGCAAGGAGTTAACAGCAGCAACAGATGTTATCAGTTCCTTGCGATAATTGCAAGACCGTGAGCTCCCAGCCAAATGGCTGCAAATTAAGTTCTGGCAAGCAGTCTTTGATGCATAAAACACAATGAGCAAATCCATCTCCAGAAATACGAGCTGTTGTCTCCTACGACAACCACTCCCCTTTCCTTCTATTTATTCCCCAGCCAGGGAGGGGTCAGTGTCAATGTGTGCTTTGCTTTCCGAGTCGACTCTTTGTCCTCCATTGTTCACCTGCCCTAACTGCTCTGTGCATATGTGCATCTGAAACAGGTGCCAGCTGTTCTTCCTCTTCACTCATATCAGCCATCAAAGGTAACTGCCTCTCCAGTGGCTGGGAAATGTCAGACGGCCCTGGCTCTATCTCTGCGTCTGACGCAGGGCATCCATCAGAGCCTTCCCCAACTCCAGAACTGACCCAAGTTCCTCCCAACCTCCTCATCATTTGTGTCTGGCAGGCAACAATACAAATATAAAGGTTCGGAAAAGATCTATAGCAGGGCTGTCAAACTCCCAGGCTGCAGGCTGGATGAATCATGTGCTGGCCACGCCCACACTTGGTTTAGCAAAACAGAAAAAAAAAAGTCTGATATGCCACGTGACGCCACTGTGACAATGTGAGTTTCACACCTCTGATCTATAGGATACATTATCATCACCAAGGCAGAGGTGTTAAAGGCAGGACTTTTGCCTAAAAGCCTAAGTGCACAAGCTGCCAAATGGATTGATCTGCTACGGGCTTCCAAATCATCAAACATTTAAGAGTTAATATTTCCACTCCTTCTAAGAATGCCTTCAGAATCTGCTATGCAACAGGTGCTCTGTGGAAGCACAAGGGATTTGTTACCTCTGCAGGGAGAAAGCTTTCCAGTGTGGAGCCAATCTAAAAGAGCTTGAGGGCAATTATGCTTGCTCAGCAGGTGGAATGTCCCAAAAGGGAAATTAAACTTCTGTTAGGAAAATTGTATATGTAAATCCAATTAAAATGGCTTGAAATACTGCCCGTTGCTTTGTTTAAGTTAAGAAACATACCACTAACTAATATTCATGTTTCACTCTATGCAATGTTTTTGGCCATTCATCACTCTGATGAAAAGGTACTTGCTATGCTCTAATTTGTTGTTTGAGCAATTGTGCCAATGAAACTATATAACAAGAGGAAAATGTGAAAAAAAGATTCTTAACATCAAAAGTGACAAAGTGAAAAGCAGAGGTAGTATTCAGCAGATTCTGAGCAGTTCTGGAGAACCGGAAGCAGAAATTTTGAGTAGTTTGGAGAACCGGAAAATACCACCTCTGACTGGCCCTGCCTCCATCTACTCTCTGCCTCCTGAGTCCCAGCTGTTTGGGAGGGAATGGGGATTTTGCAGTAACCTTCCCCTGGAGTGAGGTGGGAATGGAGATTTTGCAGTATCCTTCCCCTGCCATGTCCAGCAAGCAATGCTCACCAAGCCATGCCCACAGAACTGGTAGTAAAAAAAAATTGAATCCCATCACTGGTGAAAAGACAGTGTCTGTGAAGGCAAACATCTGTATGTAAATATCTGAAAAGCCGAGGTAAGGCCTAGACAGATGAGAAGGAAATATTTTCTAAAAGGGAAAGGGAAAACACTGATAGATCAGCTCTTATGAAGTCCAGCAAAGCTTACAGGAATTGAAAAGGCAAGAAGATATTATGGTAGCTATAGAGGAGACCCTCTATAGCTATGGACCTTATTGCCAAACTACTTTAATTTGAACTGGAATTTCTGAATTTGGTTTCAGAAACAGCTGGGAACATTATGAAACAAGAATACCTTAAGCTGCAGAGCACTGCCCTTAGAATGCTGAGCCCAAAATTGCATTCATACTGATGCAGAATTTTCAGATGTAAGTGCCCAAAGGATAAATGAAATGGGCTATGTAAGGCAAAGATGTCAAGTCAGAAGTATAACAAGTATAAAAATATCCATATAATAAACCTGCCATGTGCACAGAAGAAAGATTGAACTGGAAACCAAAGATACAAATAAAACAACCGTTCAACGTAAATGTACCCATTTACAAATGCATGCAGATAAACATATCCAAAAGAATTCCCTTTCAATGTTTCCCTATCCAAGTGATAGTAAAGAAATGTCTACCTAAAATGCTGTTTGCTCAAAAATGGAATCCTATAATCTTTTACTCTGGAGATCCATTATAGCAGTATAATTGATACAAGAGCAGCCTTCTTTTACTTGATATGTAATACATCATACTTTTTTTCAGAGTGAAGCAACAATACAGAAAGACAGGGATGTATATAAACCCTCCTATTTTCTTTAAAATGATAAACAGTGTAGTTTATCATCTGAATAGACTAAAAAGAGATATAAGAAGACAAGATTTCTGTGGGAGTGCAACTAATAAATAAACATCAGACAGCAAACTGTCAAAGGATTTCAGCCTTTCCATTAGAGTTTGATACTTTTTAATTAAAGGGAGGGGGAACAGTTTTTAAAAGTTATCATTAATCCCAGTTCAATATATGCTGATTTTTCTATTGTTTCAATTAAAATTGCATCCATGTAATCAATGTGGACAAATTATTTAATAAATGATAATCTACCACAAATTATCTGCAATTCAGACCTGCATAATTGATCTAATTTAATGCAACCCAACAACCTTTTATTATGGATTCCCTGAACTTTACAATTCCCCAAAAGTCTACAAAAAGGGGTTTTAATGAATCTTTCATGCAAGCTTACCAAATCAGAACTTAACAAGAAAGTCATCCCTATGGCTCTGATGAAATAGATAAAAGAATATTTGTTTTCTTTATTTAATTGAGAATTCAAAAGGAATTCTTCTGACCTTTCCAGAAATGTTCTGATTTCCAGTTTGAAATAGATATTCTAAGTTTGAAATGGGCTCATTTCAAGTTTGATTTTTTTTTCTAGAATAGTGAAAGCAACCAGTTATAAACTACAGATAGTTTTTGACTTCCAACAGTTCATTTAGTGTCCGTTCAAAGTTACAATGGCACTGAAAAAGTGACTTATGACTATTTTTTACACTTACAAGTTACAACCATTGCAGCATCCCGTCATCATGTGATTAAAATTCAGATGATTGGCAACTGACATGTATTGGTGATGTTTGCAGTGTTCTGGGTCATGATAAGCAAAGTCAAAGGGCAAGCCAGATTCACTTTACAATCCTATTACTAACATAACAACTGCAGTGAATCACTTAACAATTGCGGCAAGAAAGGTCATAAAATGGGGCAAAATTCACTTAACTGTCTCACTCAGCAACATAAATTTTGAGCTCAACTGTGATCGTATCTATCTGAATTGTTTCAAGCTACAAATAAGTGTTTTATGCCTAGGAAGGAAGCATTTTCCAGTCAGAGCTTCACTTATGCAGAGACACCATGTCATAAATAATCATATCATCCAAAAAGGTTGATAGACAACAACTGACTGTCACAACTTTGTGCTTTCCCAAATTGAAGAAAAAAGAAAACTTCCACAAATGTTATGATTAACCCATATAAACCTCTTTACAGCTGCTTTTTTCCTTGTATACTGTTACTTGGGAAAACAAAACAGTATTCTTATCTATAGAGATTATTTTAGTGGGCAAGAAAATTGCCATTTTATTTGGCCACTATGTGATTCTACCCATGGGTGCATCTAGTTAGATGGTGGACTGTATTACCATAAAGACTATGCAGCTCCTTAGATTAAATCTCCACAAGGTGTTTTGAACCACAGGGGAGTAGGAATATAATAAATGTCATCCAGCTGCTGCAATATTCTGGGGAAAGGCACTTCCTCTATGAGACATTGCCAACAGATGTTACATTAATACTCCAGGCTGCCAGGAGTCTCCAGTAACAAGATATTCTCAGAGAGGGTAAGCAGGCGGCTGTCATTAATGACTAAGTGCAAAGCATATAAGGTAGGAAGTTCATTACTCAAAGGGAAACATGGGAAAAGTGAGGACTAATTTAGAGAAGATACTTGTCTGATTTAGACTTGTGACTTAGTGACTGCCATATACTTATTATGGCTGTCATCCCACAGTTACATTAAAATTTAACCCTAGGTGTGTTATTTCAAGTCATTTGGAAGCTTCAACTAAGTTCACACCTGCCTTGAGAGGAAAGTTGATGAAGCTTGTTTTGGATTTGAATTGGGAGTCTTGCACAGCCTTAATTACTGGATTGTGCCTATGTACAAACAAATTCTCAATAGCTTGTGGCAGGATGATGCAGATAATCAAATTAGTAGTTGCACAAACATTATCTTTGATTATTATCACCTGTTAAATATGATTTATTGCAGCAAATACTCTGCAATTATGGAATACATATATGTTTTTGAAATGGAACAAAACTAGCATCATATTGCTTTGGCGAACATTACACATATTCAGCTTCAATCATTTGAGGTGTGATGATATTAATACAATCTTTTGGGTGGCATCCTTATCTGTTGTTTTAATTGAATGCTTCTAGGGTGGGGTGCAGGGTTAAGGTAGAATATTTAATTAGGCATTGTGATGTTACACTTATTCTATAGTTTGGTATGGTCATAATTGGGTTTTGGACAGCAAGTTTGGAAAGGCCAGATAAACAAAAACCAGATTTCATGAGAAAATTAGAAAAGAAATACAAATTGTGTGGATATATGCTCCTTTCAAGAAACATCACAAAAAAGAGAAAGCCTCTCAACTTGCAAACATTTGTTAGTAACCGTTTGAAATTACAATGGCACTGGAAAAAGTGACTTGCAACTGTTTTTCATACTTATGACCATTGCAGCATCCCATGGTCACATCATCAAAATTTGCTTGGCACCAATTCATATTTATGACCATTGCAGTGTCCCGGGTGTGTGTGTGTGTGTGATCACCTTTTGCCACCTTCTGAAAAGCAAAGTCAATGGGGAAGCCAGATTCACTTAACAATGATGTTCCTCACTTAACAATTGCAGTGATTCAGTTAACAGAAGTGGCAAGAAAGGTATAAAATGGGCAACACTCACTTAACAACTGTCTCATTTACCAATTGTGGTCGTAAGTCAAGTATTACTTGAACAAAAATTCCTGTTGCTACTGTAAGGGTAGCTAGCAATTTAAAGTTTGTGGAAAATAATTATGCAATCTTGAGCTGTGTTTAAGGAAAAGTTTAAGGTAACCGGATTTGAGTTTTGTTAGCATACCTCCTATCTCAGGAATCTAGTTTTAATCTTTAAAAACTACAATAGCCTAAATTGTTCCTGCCATAGGAAGTTATCTAATAACAATACCTGTTCTAGACCTGTTCTCTGAACTGTTTCCCATATTAGATATACAAAGCATGAATGCTGCACATCAATGGTGGGTTCCGGATTCCATTCCAACCGGTACGGTTAGAATGGCCCTGGCGTCACCCACATGCACAGAACATGTATGCATCCTACCTGTCAGAGAGGCTTCCGCAAGTCTCCGCAATGCTCCAGCTCCTCAGAGGAGCGTTGTGCAGGCTCTGTACGTACTGTGCATGAGCGCAGAAGCACAGAAGCCTTAAAAGACAGGTAAGGCGCTCGGGCAGGTGGGTGGGCCCTCCAGAGCACCGTACAAGAATGGTATCTGGTGCTCCAGGCTGGCTCCAGTATGTCCGTACCGGAGCATACCACCTGCAACCCATCACTGCTGCACATCCAATTTTGTGGCAGCCAGAAATTGAAAAAAACCCAAGAGGTTGTGAAATTGTGGACAGCAAATACCTCTTCATTCTAACAAATTTTCTCAGAATTTTGTTATTCCTTTTAAGCTAGGATTTGACTGACAGATCTGATGCTTTCATAAATTAATTTGCTTTCCAGGAGCAAAACAAATAACTTTGATAGGTAACATGTATCCATCAAAAAAGATAACTTTGGGGGCATTGGAGATACGACCACCATCTTGGCCAGCTTTGCAAACAGGATCGTTGTGTTTACATAATTTCTATTGTAAGTTTACATAAATGGATTGTGGATGCTTTAATTATGTATTTTAATTGTTTGTTGTCTGTCTTTCTCTTTGAAAAACCACTGAGAATCCTTTGGGATTGCATAAGCCTATGAATGTAACAGATAAATAAATAATTTAAAATATTTCAGCTTAATATCTTATACCATTGCTTTAAGGTAAATTTAAACTTTGTGGTAATTGTTAGCTGGTTTTATGGTTTTCATAAAGAAGCACTGGAAATTTACTAGAAAGAAGGTTTTGTGCAGTCTGCATCAATTACTTTCAGCACCAGGTAAATATGTAGCTTTTTAATCTCACATCTGAGATTTGCAAGTTTATCTTGGCTATGCTTTTTCTCCCTTAGGTAGCTCTTGCTTAGTGTTGCTTATTTATTATTAAATTTTGTGTGCATCTCTCTCTCCCTCCCCACCTCTCTCTGTCTCTCTGAAAGAGAGAAAGAAAGAGAGAGAAAGAAAGAGAGAGAGAGAAAGAGAGAGAGAGAAAGAGAGAAAATACTAATCTTTAAGATCACCAATTATTTTGCAATTACTGCATCTACTGTATAGTACAGAATGAAAGAAAAATGGGAGCCTGACCAAGATTTCAGTCACTTATATGGTGTAATTTTATGGGTACCTTGATGGCAATTTTAATAATTAATTCATAAGGCTAGCAAATAGAATGTCTTTGCCATCCTTTATAAATGACCTTAATACAATATGGCTATTGCGGTTTTATGGTTTGGACAGGCCAGCAAAACTAAATTTGGAATTAACCTAACAGTTAATTGCATTAGTATCTGCAGCAGGGGCACTACCAAATGTGCTAAGAGTACAAAATATTCAGGTGATTCAGAAAAAAAATATTCCTCCTTTCTAAACCATATTGGCTACTTGATTCATTTGCATTTCTATTTATTTAGGAATAGCATGATTCTTTGGATTGCATTTCAGGATCTTGCATGCTGCATATGTTACTCTGAAATACCAGAGAAAAGGCATAGCTTTATGTTTCCATATAAGAAACTGGATTTCAAGCATTGTTGGAAGGAGAAAATTTATCATAGTGTGCGCAGATCGATCATGTGTATCAACCCAGGAACAAGTATATCCAACAGTGGTTTGTATCAAATAGTGGTTTTTATCTATAATGGGAATATAGGAATATTATACATACATGTGCTACAAGCAGTATCTCAATAAACAGCAATTACAGCAGGGAAGAAACTCAATGAACCAATGAACACTCTAGCAGGGCCTCCTTTTTTTACACAGGCTCTTAAAGGGAAAACAGCCAAAGACCCTGGTGATTCATTCCCCTCATTGCAGCAGCTGGTCAGCTCTTAAATTAACACCTTGACAGAATTGATCTTCAGTGACAATACATCCAGAGTAGTTTGAAGCTTTTTTGTAACTTCAATGTAGACTTATAAATCAGCTGCAGACCACCACCTCTTTTTTCCCTTCCCCCTCCTTGGGTTTGTGCGCTGCCCTGAATCCCACTGGGAATAGGGCGGCATATAAATAAAATGAACCTTGAACCTCGAAGAAGAAAAGAGGTTAGGATAACTCAAACGGTACACAAGGGTTTTGGGCTGTTTGTTGCAGGATGAAGCAACTAATTTTCTTTTTCTGACTGTAATTAAGTATAAAGCACCATGGAAACCATTGTAATAACAATACTTTATATAAATTCATGCGAAATTTGCGGAAAAGTGAATATTAATCAGGTTGCTCAAAATATTATCTCATTCCATTTTCTTGCAAATTATGACATTAGTAAAAATTATTTACAATTAGTTTTAGTTGAGGTAATCAAAAACCTAACCTTTTAAAAGAGATACTCATGAATTCAGGGCAATAATTATAAATCTTGAAAGAGGATCCATCTATAATATAAGGGCCCTGGTGGAACAGTGGTTAGAATGCAGTATTGCAGGCTAACTCTGCCCACAGCTACGAGTTCAAACCTGACTGGCTCAAAGTTGAGTCATCCTTCCATCCTTCCAAGGTCAGCAAAATTGTTGGGGGCAATATGCTGACTTGTGACTGCCCAGAGAGTGCTGTAAAACACTACAGGGTTGTATATATGTCTAAGTGCTATTGCTATAAAGTAGGAGAATGTGGTATATGTGTAATCAACCTAGAAATAAGGATAAATTTCTTGAGAGTGAGAACAATTAATTAGTAGAACAGCTTGCCTTCAGAAGCTCTATCACTGGAGGTTTCTAAGAAGAGATTTGACAAACATGTATCTGGAATGGTACAGGAGATTGGACTAGAAGACCTCCAAGGTCTCTTCCAACTCCATTTTTCTGTCTGGTCTCTCTCTCTATATATATATATATATATATATGGACTGTATGTGTTTGTGCTTTTTTGCGTGTATCTCTGCATATACACAAACACACAGAGACATACACAGCTTCACAATGTAACTTCTCTGATGCACAATTAGATTAACAGAAACATACAGAAAGTGACTTTTCTCCAATTTTACTCCTTCTGCAGTTTTCAGAATCACCCGTTCCGTTGCTCCATAAAGTCTCCCAACCTCTTGAGAAAATATTTTCTATGGATCCAGTGATAAAATATCAAACTTTTCTTGTGAAAGGAGATGTGGAGGGAATGGGGGAATTGTATTAAACTAATGGGCTTTCATAAAAGGAAAAAAAAACATTCTATGCAAGCTGCCTGTTTGGCTTACAGCCATATCCAGTGAATCTTGACATATCTCAAGAACCTAAGAAGGATGAGACCTGATCCTAGGGTCTCATTGAATGGCAGGCCATTGCTGTGCTGTTTGGGGAATTCATGAAGTCCATGAATCTTAAAGTTGCTGAGTTCGAGAAACACTAGTCGAGACTCTGAGGTTGAAAAAACATCCTGGAAGAAGGCAATAGTGAATAACTTTTGTTCTGTTGCCAACAATATATATCCATGAAAAGCCCAGGACTGAATCTCACCTAATCCATAAATATTGTGTTTAAATGCTGTAATGTTTAGAATGCAACAAGGAGCTGTAAAAATACATTTTAATGGACTAATAGAATGTGAATTGCTAATATACCATGTGATCAGGTGGAAAGCCGGTTTGAAGGAACACAAAGTAGACTATTGTCATTTAATGCATCGGCATACGTTAACCTATCCTTTAAGTTTGCAGAGCAGTTGTATACAGTGATTTATTTATGTCTGATTATATAAAGAACTGATAAGTTATGAGTGTCATTTTTTTTGTATTAGGGCTAGTTGCTTTGTAACTCATACAAGTACACACAAAAGGCCTCTGTCCAGATATTTAAAGCAAATGATCTTTTTCAGGTTCATCCCACCCTCCATGTTTTCTAAGCTGTTCCTGGCTGTCATTTCATATTTGTGCACTTTCCTTTGAGGTCACTTTCTCAGTCAGCCATGGGGAAAAGGTGGAGTAACTTTAATTATTTGAAAATAGTGTTTTGTATGTACTTGGAAGGTTCTCTTTCAAAGAATTTTTGCAGCCACCATATGTAGTAGAAGCCACTGTGAAATGATTTATTAGGTCTATATAAAAATTTTTTAAAAATACAACCTATTCTATGCAGATCAATTCAGCTGAAATTTATGTTCAGTAGAGCTTTTTCCCCAAATAAACGTGCATAAATTGCACCCACTGGCAACTAAATTAAAAGATGAAGGCTACAATATTATGTACACTTTACTGGAAGGAAATTATACTAAAAGCAACTTCCCTGGTAGTGGGAGGATATGCAATTATTATTCTGACTTTCTTGTGTATATAACATGATCACAGTAAAATAATCTAAATCATAATGTGAGAGATTGACCTGCTTCTTATGTTCAGACTTGATTCTTTCTGAAGCACTGTACAAATAGTTCTTATTTAGTGACTAAAATTAGTACTGGTAACTTGGTTGTTAAGGTGTAGCAGCTTGTAAATGAAACACCATACTTTTACAATTTCACTTCAGTTTTCCTTGGCCTCACAGATCACAAAGGATGCAAATGTGAAAATTGATTTCAGAGTTACCTTCTCATCTCTTATGAACCTGTTGTGGTCCGCTGGTGGTCTGCAGAACTGGCTTCAGAATTGGACAGCGAGGCAGTTGGGAAGGAATATGGGCCACTCCTAGAGTCTGGGGAAGGCTCAGATGAGGGCTCTGCATCAGAGGCAGCGAGAGAGCCAGGGCCAACTGGGAGTTATGTGTTGTCTCCAGAGTAGGACATCAGCGAGGTAGAGGAACAGGGGGAGCCTATTCCCAGTGCACGCATGCACAGAGCTGCCAGAAGGCAAGAACAGTTAATACAGAAAGGACAACTTGAGAGTAAGATTTGAAGTTGATTGGCCCCTCCCATAGGACATAAAAGAGGAGCAAAAGCACATGAGCCTTTGCAGGAAGCAACTTGGTTCATGCTGGTCAGCTTACCTTCTGAAGCTCCATTTTGACTTTTTGCTCCATGTGGCCTTGCCAAGCTAATTGCCAATTAAGTCTTTGGCAGCATTTCAAAGAAGATAAAGGTAGGTGCTTAACAGTCTTATCCTGAAAGACTTTGGCAGCCTACTGTAGGACTCTTTACAATTATTTGGGATTTATTATGGGCTGTGAATGAACATAATTCAGAGCCTCTGAAATAAAAAGAGGGTTTGGGGTGTGCAAGCGTGTGCTTTTTATTGTATCATAAAGCCTAGGTCAGATCAGAACCCATGAAAGCTTGCTAAACATGGCAGTCATTAAACGAGGACTACCGGTAAGTCTGTTTTGATGTCATTGTAAATGAAATGACAGTTTATAAAAGTTATTATAAAAGTTAACTTTAAAAATTGAGCAGTGCCGAGCCTTTGGTTTGTATGCATCATTACTGCTCAACTGTTATCACAATTTTTTAGTGCACTGGGCAAAACATTTCACTCAGCCGATTCATGCCACTAGGAGGTCTGTATCTATTGTCTGCTCAGTTCTTTTCTCTTCAGTGTCTTAAGAATATGATATAGAATAGAATCTGTATCTCTTGGCTCAGGCATGGTGTCCAAGGTATTTATCCTCAGCTATTTCTTTTCAACTTTAGCTTAAGAAACAGAAGAAGAATAATCAAATCCTAACCTCTAAAGATTTAATATAGAATACACCACAACCAGTTAAAGACTGTGACCACCAGATTACATTCAATTTGGGAAGCTTCTAAATGTTGGATGTTCACAAAAGAAGTGGGTGGGGGGATGGAACGAACATGCCTATACAAGGTGATTTTCATTGTTTTGTCACTCACTCTTTATCATCTATGGTATTTATTTACTAGGCCTTGAAGTTTTTGTGAGATTCCTCCAGGCATCAAATATCTGCTAACACATTCAAAGGAGATAAACTGCAAGCGACTCAAGTATTAAGAGATTAGCCTCTTTCGCATAGAGATTATGTACAGGAAAGTCATTCATAGCAAGGGACTCTATCACTCTGTGGCTCAGATTAAATGTCCCTAATGGAATCCATCCTGAAATCCTGGCACTGGGCATGGCTATTTGCAAGATAAACTGTGCAATTTCTATAAAGGACTTTGTGTGTCTTAGAATTTTAAGTGGGTATCATCCTGAAATATCTTAAAATATCTACCAGGCTTGAAATTTTAGGCCTGGATAACCTTGAACTATGCAGTCTACATTCTGACCTGAGTTTAGTGCACAAGATAATCTGCCATAATGTCCTACCTGTTAATGACTACTTTTACTTCAACTGCAATAATACAAGGGATATCAAAAGATGCAAACTAAATGTAATCCGTTCTAATCTTGATTGCAGGAAAAATAATTTCAGCAATAGAGTAGTAAGTGTGTGGAACACCCTACCTGATCCTGTTGTTGGTTACTCTAACCCCCATGCTTTTTGCCTTAAACTGTCTACCATGGATCTTACACATTTCTTAAGAGGTCTCTAAGAGGGCGTGCATAAGCATACCTACTTTCGCTGTCTACTGTCCCATTTATATGTACTCTTTTTATGTTTATCGCTATGTTTTGCTTACTTATATTCATTTATTTGTGCCATTTTTTCATGTGTTTTGATACTTGTTTCCTTGTACTTGTTGACAAATTAATTAATTAATTAATTAATTAATTAATTAATTAAATAAATGTCAAGCTACCTATGCGTGTGTGGCCCTAACAATCACACTGCATTTGTGATTTGTTTTACATGGTTGACATGATTATCATCATAGACAAGAAAGATAATCTAATCTATAGCATCTCTGCAAGGATATTACTCTGGCAAGAGAAAATAAATAAATAGGTGTGTAAGTAAAATGCCAAAATCTTTCAATTGATTATAAATGTACAGAGAGTGCTGCAATAGGAATTTTCCAAGTATTCTTTTTCCCATACAGAAAATTACATTGAACTGAATAGTCTGCAAAGTCATGATTTTGTTCCCATAACTCTTTGAATTGAAGGCTCCTGGCCTTTATGAAGAAATTCTATTTCCTTTTTTAATCTCTTGTTCTAGCAAATATTACTCCTTTTGTAACAAAACAAGCAAGCATGGACTTAGTCCCTCCCGGAGGTGCATCCAATGATTTTCAATAAAGGCAACTATCACTTTATTCAATATAGGTAATAATGTTGACCTCTAATGGTCCATAGTATATTTTGGAGCAATAAACTGCCTTCAGAAAGTGCATTACCCTGCCCAATCATTTCCTCTGTAACACACTGTGAGGTAAAGATCCACAGGATGCCAGGCGATCAGATATACAGGTTCTCAGCTAGTGGTCATTCTTTCCAAATCCAAAGAGCCAGCTGCTACAGCTTATATGTTGTCATCACACAATATTGTGAAGTGTTACCTCCTTCCCCAGTGGAGATATTGGAAAATAGGATTTGAGCAGTCAAGTAATTTTATGCTTTTGTGAGGTTACCGAATGCTCCTGCATGTCTCTGCAGATGGAGAATCTATACAAAAATAATATAGCAGATATACATACATATATTGTACCAGGGGTGGGTTCTGGCCGGCTTTACTGCTGGTTCGCTTGTGTGTGTTTGCTGGATGTGTGCTGTATGCGCATGCACAGTTCAATTAAAATTGTTCTGTGCATGCACAGAACTTAAGAACAAGGTGGTAGCGTCAATGGCGCTGAATGGAGAACCAGTTCGGGGGCGTGGCAGGTCTGGGTTGCTGCTGGGTCCAGCGACCCATGCTGCTATACCACTACTGGTTCAGCGAAACCAGTAGGAAACCACTTCTGTATTGTAAACACCAATTGTTCCAGGCCCTTTAAGGATACGAATTGTGCACAGTACCAGCCCCCCGCAAAAAGGAATATGCAAAATAAATTAAAGATGAGATAAAGGAAGAGACACATGATTAAAAACAGCCTACACAGAACCATTCACTAGATTTCTGTCCTTACAAATCATCCATGCTTCCATTACATCCACATACTACTTCATACAGTATATTACATTTTTCTAATCCATCGTATATCATAAACTTAAGCATTTGGCTCACCAATAAGAGACACTGAACTTTAGTTATTGCTAAAATTGCTAAAAACTCCTTGGGTGGTTTATAATGTCTTCATATTTCCCCCAACAAGCTGGGTTCTCATTTTATTGACCTTGGAAGAATGGAAGGTTGAGTTAACCTTGAGCCCTGTCAGGATCAAATTCCAGGCTGTGGGCAGAGTTTGCCTGCAATTCTGCATTCTAAACATATGCTGCTAGGAGCAAACTTTTAAGAATGTGTTTCTTTCTTGCTTGCTTTGTCATATTTTCCCTTTTAAAAGGTGGATGCAGACACTAGAAAACCTAATATGACACTGAAGAGGGACAATTTAATCAAATTTGAAAGATGCAGGAAGGTCACTATGTCATCCTGGAAGGTTTTCAAAAATTATTTTATTTAAGAAAAAATAAAACTTATGTAATGCAAAAAATATATTTTGTTCTTTAAAATATTTTAATTAACACAAAGGGATAATAAATAAACTTCTATAACAAGAGAAGTTTTGAGAAAAAGAGTATATTGGTTAGAATAATAGGATGTGAAAAGCTGAATTGTGAAAAGTGGGGAGGGGGAGAGAAAGAGGGAGTAGGAGATGCCAAAAGTTCTGGTAAAAAAAGCATAAATCTACAAATAGAAGGTGTAAAAAGTGATAACTCACCTAGAAAGTGATAAATATAAATAGACTGGAGCTGGTACAAGGAAAACTAACAAGTTTTTCCCTACAATTGGCAAGGAATGCTAAGAACCCCAAAAAGAGTCTTTTCAGAGACTTTCAAAAGAAAAGGAAGGGAAGAGAATTAGTGTACCAGCTGCTCAATGAAGACGGCAAAATGTTAATAGGTAATAAAGAAACAACTCAGCTTCTCAGTTTCCGTTTTAGTCATCCAACTGTGATGAGCAAAGAGAACGGGAAGGATTGAAGTCTGAGACTGATAGAAACATACTTGGAGAATACTAATTGCTTTAAATGAGTTCAATTTCCAGGATCAGGTAAATTTCATTGTGGAATACTGAAGCAATTTGTTGATTGTTTGGCCAAAACTTTCTATATCACCTGAGAAAACTGGTGAAATGCTATAAGAAAGCAAATGTGGTATCTTCAGCAAAAAGGACCCAGAGAAATCTAGATTAATCTATCTGACGTTGATACTTGGGAATTAGGTAGAGAAGATGATTAAGAGATTGATCTGAAGGCACCTTGGAAACAATGAAGTAACTATCAAAAGTCAGCATAGATTTGTTAAGAACAACTCTTGTTCTTATCTTCTTTTTTATTGAGCTTTCTTAACAGATTGTAGGGATGCTGAAGATAATCTATCTTCATTGCAGAAAAGATTTGACAAAATACCCCGTGACATTTTGATTAGCAAACTAATTAAGCATGGGCTTGATGGCATGACAATTAACTAAATAGCTGGTATGAAAATTGTAGTCAAGGAATGCTCATCAACAGCACTTCATCAAACTGGAGTGAGGTGGTGAGTGAAATGCCAAACTGTTCAGTCTTGTGGAATCTGCTGTTCAACATTTTTATTAATCATTTGTATATGTCTGTGTGTGTGTGTGTGTGTGTGTGTGTGTGTGTGTGTGTGTGTGTGTTATTTGTGCTGATAAATAAATAAAGGGAAACTAGTATAGATCTATTTCAAACTATTTAGCTCTCATCAGCTAGCCATACCCTTACTGGGATTCGAACCTGTGCTGTATTGCATCTTAGGCAAACGTGTTAGCCATTAAGCCACAGGTCTCCTCCTTATCAGCTGAAGCCAGGGAAGAAGGTATATATTTAGTGTCACAACCCCTTGTGACGAGCCGATTGACAGATGATGGAAGCAGTTAGCTTCCTCCCATAATTGGGGCTTACCAGGGGTTGTGACACTATATATATATATATATATATATATATGTATGTATGTATGTATGTATGTATGTATGTATGTATGTATGTATGTATGTATATGTATATATATTGACACACACAGACACACACAGACACACACACATACATACATATGCATGTATGTATGTATGTTTGGGTGTTTTGGGCTTAAAGTGTGATCAGAGCTGCCGTCTTTCTATAAATCTTGGGGGGTGAGGGGTGGAGTGCTGGCTTTGTTTCAGTAAGTGGATTGATTAGATGTGTGGCTGTATCATGATTGGTAGATTGGTGCTGATTGGTGCTGGCTGTGTGTCCATTGTTGTTTTGTGTTGTAACGGCCTGGGTGGTGGGTGGGGCTCGTTTGTTGACTAGGGCTGGTTTCCAGATTTTTGGTAGGTGGGAGATATCGTAACATTTATTCATGTTCTGGGGGTGTTTCTCTATTTCGATAGCTTCCATAATTATTCTCTTGTTGAAGTGTTCAGTTTTGGAGATTAACCTGGTTCCTTCAAATTCACACACCCACACCCACCAAAAACAATGATTAGATCGGTTAAGGCCACAAAATGGGGGTGGATAGCTAATGTTCTAGAACTCTCAAATAAAATGATTTTAAACAGCTAAAAATATGCTGAAAGTAAAAGAAAGAAAGTTACTAGAGACAAATCCAGCATTTAAAAACTTATTCTCAAAGTTGTTCACCTTTGATCTTAAGTATGATGTTCAGTTCTGGGTACCACACTTCAAGGAATTACAGAAGTATAGAATTACAGAATTGAAAGGGAATTTTGAGGTCTATCCTCCTGTTCAAGCAGGAGACCCTATAGCATTCTGGATAAATAAGTATCCAATCTCTTCTTAAAAGCCTCCAGTGATGAAGCACGGATATTTTCTGGAGGCAAGCCATTCCACTGATTAATTGTTCTCACTGTCAGGAAATTTCTCCTTCTTCTAGGTTGGATCTTTCTTTGATAAGCTTCCATCCATTGCTTCTTGTCCTGCCTTCAGTAGCTTTGGAGAATAGGTTGACCTACTCTTCTTTGTGTCAGTTCCTCAAATATTTGAAAACTGCTATCATGTCATCCCTAATCCTTCTCTTCATTAAACTAGGCATACCCAATTCCAAGAAACTAGAACAGATTCAGAGAAGGTCAATGCCAATGATCAGGGATGAGATTGTGTACTGTTGCTCATGTTTAACCTTGAAAAGGAAGGGTGAGGGGAGCCATGATAGCAAGTTTCAAATATGTATTTATTTAATTTATTTGCCATGGACCTTACTATCCAAAACCATCCCAATACCTGAAAACATGTAACTCAGAAGAAGGCCTGCCTGCTTTATGTTGTTCTAAAAGTATAGGGCCCCCAATAATGGATTTAAAGATACAGGCAGGCAGATTCAGATGGAATATTATGGAAAGAAACAAAAAACAACAACAATTGTTACTAGCAAGACCAGTTCAATAATGAAATGAACCACCCAAACTGGGAACTGCATTCCAGTGAAGACTACTACTCTCCCCCACTATTACTAATGTTATAGTTGAAGGACACAGATCGATAAATTATATTTATTGCATCAATTGGGAAAAATATTAAAGAAGAAATACATCTCTACATGTAAAATGCAACACAATGGAATGAGAATTCAAATTTCTCAACAGCAGGAGCCATTGCTGCATATGCAACATTATCATAAAGAACCAGACTGTTTGTTGATGATTGGAAATATAGCACTTGAAAAATAAACTTATATACACAAATATCAACCTGAATGAGCATACATTTCCATTTTTTTAAAAAAATCTACCACTATGACAAATTAAAAGCTAAACTGGAAAATGTAAACTTACTATCATAATTAACCCAGCTGAATAAAACTATTTTTAAAATAATAATAATAATAATAATAATAATAATAATAATAACAACAACAATAACAACAACAACAACAACAACAACTCCGCCGTTGCCGGTCCCAAGCCCGGATGAGAAAGGAGGAGGGTTGAGGTCAGGTTGGCATCTGGTCCCATAAAAAAACCCCGCCAATCCATACAATATGGTGAAAAAAACGAATGAGAATTCCATACCGCATCGGTCGTCGCGCGGGTTAACAAGGGCCGCGGCGGATGTTGGGGTCCCTGGACATCCGTCGACAAGTGGGCTACAAGTGGACCAGCCAACAAAATGACAAACATATAGTGCAGATGAAAACCGTGCCATAATGGCCTGTTACTACAACTCAGAGCCAGAAAAAAGAGGCTATTTAAAGCGAATGTATGAATTATGGAAACAATAATATCCAGATTCAAATGTTAGTGAACAACAACTAGCAGATCAAAGGCGATTCATTTTTGTAAGGCGAGAGTACTCCAACAGAGTTAGGAAAATTTTGAAATCTAAATTGAATGGTGGAAATACAATCAAGGCCATAAATACCTGGGCAATACCAGTTATAAGATACACAGCTGGTATAGTTAACTGGACACAAGCTGATTTGGACCTTTTGGACCGAAAAACCAGGAAACTAATGACAATGCACTACAGTTTACATCCACGTGGTGATACTGATAGTCTGTACCTGCCCCGAAAATCAGGTGGCAGAGGATTATTACAAGTGAAGCAAACAGTTGAAGAAGAAAAACATGCACTGGCTGATTATTTAAAAGAAAGTCAAGAACATCTATTAATCGAAGTAAAGAACAAAAATCTACTGAAGGCCCAATAGACGAAACAAGAATACAGAAAAGAAGTGATAAAATCAAGAATGGAGAGTTGGCAGAACAAAGCACTGCATGGCCAATTTCTGGAAAAAATAAAAGATAAAGTGGACAGTGAACAAACTTGGTTATGGTTAACAACAGGTACATTAAAGAAAGAAACAGAGTCACTAATCCTGGCTGCGCAAGAAGAAGCTATCCGCAGAAATGCCATTAAGGCCAAAATCGAAAAATCCTCTGATGATGCCAAATGCAGACTTTGCAAAGAAGCTGATGAAACTGTTGATCACATACTCAGCTGCTGTAAGAAAATCGTGCAGACTGATTATAAGTTGCGGCACAATTCAGTAGCACAAATGATCCATTGGAATTTGTGCAAAAATTATAATATTAAAACAGCAACAAACTGGTGGGAACATCAGCCTGAAAAAGTCACCAAAAATCAGATGGTCAAGATCTTGTGGGATTTTCGCATACAAACAGACAAAATACTGGTGCATAATACACCAGACATCACACTGGTTGAGAAAAATAAGGTCACAATCATAGACATCGCAGTACCAGGTGATAGCAGGATCGCTGAGAAGGAACATGAAAAAATCGCAAAATACCAGGACTTAAAAATTGAAATTCAACGACTATGGCACAAACCAGCAGTGGTAATTCCAGTGGTAATTGGCACACTAGGTGCAATTCCAAAAGCACTGGAATTACATTTAAAACAGTTAAAAATTGACAAAATCACCATCAGTCAAATGCAAAAAGCCGCACTGCTTGGATTTGCACATATATTACGAAAATACGTTACGACGTCCTAGGCCCCTAGGTGGGGCCCGACCAATGCCAAATCCGGTGAAAAAACTGGCCACTGTGATACAATTGTAATAACAACAACAACAACAACAACAACTGTGCCATTGCTGGTCCCAAGCCAAGATGAGAAAGGAGGAGGGTTGGGGTCAGCTTGGCAACTGGCCCCAGTAAAAAACCCCGCCAACCCATACAATATGGTGAAAGAAACGAATAAAAATTTTATACCGCATCGGTCGTCACGTGGGTTAACAAGGGCCGCGGCGGATGTTGGGGTCCCTGGACATCCATCGACAAGTGGGCTACAAGTGGACCAGCCAACAAAACGACAAAAATATAGTGCAGATGAAAACCGTGCCATAATGGCCTGTTACTACAACTCAGAGCCAGAAAAAAGAGGTTATTTAAAGTGAATGTATGAATTATGGAAAGAACAATATCCAGATTCAAATGTTAGTGAACAACGACTAGCAGATCAAAGGTGATTTATTATATGGAATAAAGTGTTTAGTGAAGTTGAACTTGAGGAAATTCAGGCAAATTGCAAAACCAAAAAAACAATATCACAAGCGGAAATAACTGATATTCAAGACACAACTAAAGACATTATAGTAGAACTCCCAGAAGAAGCTCTCGTGGAGGAAATAACATCACCACCACTAGAACCAGTTATCACTGAACCAACTGATGAACTAACTCAAAAACAAAAAGAATTGAAGGATAAGATCATGGAGCATTTTCTGCTTAATGAGGAAAGGCAACGTTTACCATCACTAAAAACTGTGCCTAAGAAAATTTTGGCCCTATCATGAAAATGGTTAATACAGTGTTTTCAACAATTGAACCGGGATCCATCTTGGAAACAAACCAGTTAATGTACAGCGCAGCTGTAATAGTCACTAATGAACTAGGTATTAAAATTAAAGTACCTAGTCACACAACAGAAAAAGCATCAAAGCCAAAGTGGAAAATCCGTTTAGAACAAAAAATAAAAAAATTAAGGGCAGATGCTAGTAACTTAAAGAACATGCATGAGCAACGGCTTAAAAACAACAAAATCATAGATCGGCTAATCAGAAGATATAGATTGGATAAAAGAAACCTCAAAGAAGCTGTAGAGATTGTAAAACAGCGGATAACAGCAACAGCTAGAAAAATTGAAAGATATGAGGCACGAATCATCCAATATAAACAAAATCAGCAATTTCGATCAGACCAACGGCATTTTTATCAAAGTCTTAATGTGAATGGTGACACCAAAAGTGAAAAACCAGAAAAGCAGGCCACAGTTGAATTCTGGAAAGAATTGTGGGGAAATGCAAAGGACTACAACAAGGAAGCAAAGTGGATACATGACTTTGAGAAAAGCATTGGCAACAAACAAATGCAAGTATTAGAAATAACAACTGGGATGGTCAAAAATCGAGTTAAAAAGGTAAAGAATTGGACATCACCTGGAAAGGACCAATCACATGGTTTCTGGCTCAAATATCAGACCAGTTTACATGCAATATTGGCCAGGCAATTGAATGAAATTTTACAAAAGGGCCAAATTGATGAATGGTTGATAACTGGAAAAACATACTTGATTCAGAAAGATGCAACTAAAGGAACAATACCTGAAAACTACAGACCAATAACATGCTTGCCAACAACCTTCAAATTACTCACAGGCATTATTGCAGATAACATGATGCATTATTTGGAAACAAACAACATCTTGCCAGTAGAGCAAAAAGGCAACAAAAGAAGGAGCAGGGGCACAAAAGATCAGCTTCTAATTGATAAAATGATATTAGAAAATTGTAAGAAAAGAAAAACGAACTTGAATATGGTCTGGATTGATTACAAAAAGGCATTTGACTCACTGCCACATAGTTGGATCATAAAATGGTTAAAAACAACTGGCATTAGCAAAAATATTACATCCTTTACTGAAAAGGCGATGAAACAATGGAGAACTGAGTTGGCAGTAGGGAATGAGATCTACGGAATGGTTAATATCAAGCGAGGAATTTTCCAGGGTGATTCACTTTCACCTCTTCTCTTCATCATTGCAATGATCCCACTATCAGTAATCCCAAAAAAAAAATGAAATTAGGCTACCAAACAGCCAAAGAAGCTGAAAAAATTTCGCATTTACTATATATGGATGATTTGAAACTCTATGGAAAGTCAGAAATAGAAATCCAATCATTGACAAACACAGTCCGAGTATTCAGCACCGATATTTCAATGCAGTTTGGCATGGAAAAATGCGCCACTGTATCCATAAAAAGGGGCAAAATCACTGCATGTGAGGGAATTGAAATGCCCAATGGCCAATTAATTAAATGCAAAGAAAATGAAGCCTACAAATACTTAGGCATTCTGCAGTTGGATAACATCAAGCATGGAGAAGTAAAAACTATTGTCAGGCGAGAGTACACCAACAGAGTTAGGAAAATTTTGAAATCTAAATTGAATGGTGGAAATACAATCAAGGCCATAAGTACCTGGGCAATACCAGTTATAAGATACACAGCTGGTATAGTTAACTGGACACAAGTTGATTTGGACCTTTTGGACCGAAAAACCAGGAAACTAATGACAATGCACTACAGTTTACATCCACGTGGTGATACTGATAGACTATATCTGCCCCGAAAATCAGGTGGCAGAGGATTATTACAAGTGAAGCAAACAGTTGAAGAAGAAAAACATGCACTGGCTTGTTGCAGCCTCGTAAGTGTGAGGACTTACGAGGCTGCAACGCGCCTGCCGGTTGCCGGGCTGTCATACGCGAGGCTATTGGTTAAACTGTTTGACAGCCGGGTATAAAAGGCTGTCAAACATCGGAGACTTGCCGGTCTACTTACTGTTACTGTTGCTACACGTTCTTGCTTGAATAAATGGTTACAGTTACCTCAGATGCCTCCGTTTCTTCCTACTGCCGATCTAACATGGCTGATTATTTAAAAGTAAGTCAAGAACATCTATTAATCGAAGTAAAGAACAAAAATCTACTGAAGGCCCAACAGACGAAACAAGAATACAGAAAAGATGTGATAAAATCAAGAATGGAGAGTTGGCAGAACAAAGCACTGCATGGCCAATTTCTGGAAAAAATAAAAGATAAAGTGGACAGTGAACAAACTTGGTTATGGTTAACAACAGGTACATTAAAGAAAGAAACAGAGTCACTAATCCTGGCTGCGCAAGAAGAAGCTATCCGCACAAATGCCATTAAGGCCAAAATCGAAAAATCCTCTGATGATGCCAAATGCAGACTTTGCAAAGAAGCTGATGAAACTGTTGATCACATACTCAGCTGCTGTGAAAAAATCGCGCAGACTGATTATAAATTGTGGCACAATTCAGTAGCACAAATGATCCATTGGAATTTGTTCAAAAATTATAATATTAAAACAGCAATAAACTGGTGGGAACATCAGCCTGAAAATGTCACCGAAAATCAGATGGTCAAGAACTTGTGGGATTTCCGTATACAAACCGACAAAATACTGGCGCATAATACACCAGACATCACACTGGTTGAGAAAAATAAGGTCACAATCATAGACATCGCAATACCAGGTGATAGCAGGGTCGCCGAGAAGGAACATGAAAAAATCGCAAGATACCAGGACTTAAAAATTGAAATCCAACGACTATGGCACAAACCATCAGTGATAATTCCCGTGGTAATTGGCACACTGGGTGCTATTCCAAAAGCACTGGAATTACATTTAAAACAGTTAAAAATTGACAAAATCACCATCAGTCAAATGCAAAAAGCCGCACTGCTTGGATCTGCATGCATATTACGAAAATACGTTACGACGTCCTAGGCCCCTGGGTGGGGCCCGACTAGTAACCAATGCCAAATCTGGCGAAACAACTGGCCGCTGTGATACAATTGTATAATAATAATAAATTAAATTTGTAAGCACTATAAAGTAATTAACATTTAAAATCTGACAACAGCTTGTTTTCTGTGTTCTATGGAGTGATTTGCCTAGTGATGTTTGTTCTTTTTGTCAATCAAAATACTCTCAGCTTTATTAAAATCAAGCTGCTCATTAAAAAGACTGAATGGTGATTCAAGTCATATGTTAATTCTATTGCTGTCTCTCTGAGAAAGAATTATAAACGGGAAATAGAGTATCCAGTAATTTAATGTTTTTTTTTCTAGATGACTGTCTTCTGTAGAATGCATCCCTATTAATGAACAATGGCATAATTTTAGCTAACTTTTATGATAGCTAAAGGGACGTGGTGGCTCATTGGATAAGACGTTGAGCTTGTCGATCAGAAAAGTCGGCAATTCGGTGGTTTGAATCCCTAGCACTGTGTAACGGAGTGAGGTCCCATTACTTGTCACAGCTTCTGCCTATCTAGCAGTTCAAAAGCATGTAAAAATGCAAGTAGAAAAAATAGGGACCACCATTGGTGGGAAGCTAACAGCATTCCATATGCCTTTGGCATTTAGTCATGCTGGCCACATGACCACAGAGACGTTTTCAGATGATGCTGGCTCTTCAGCTTTGAAATGGAGATGAGCACCACCCCCTAGAGTCAGGAATGACTAGCATATATGTGCGAGGGGAACCTTTACCTTTTATGATAGCTAATGGAAGATCATCTCATGCAGTGTAAAATAACATACAACAATTACAGAGCAGGTTGTAACCCAAATTCAGATTAAGGGGATAGCCAAAGCTGGATTTCTTTACTCAGTTATGAAAACCCCCAAGGATTATATAATACATACTGTCCCTTTGAAGGCAGAGTTATTTTTCATGAATTGTAAACAAGAAGGTCCTATATAGATTGGAATTTTAATAGAAGAGTAAGAGTCAAAATGTTTGCATAGAATAAGTTATAATAATTTTAATTGTGTTGTAATTCCTATTTGAACCTCAGCTTCCCAAGTCTATAACCTGCATGGCCAAATATTATTCCCAAAAAGTATTTTTTTTTTGTCAATACACATCACATCCTTGAAGAATACAGCCTAGGTTGTGAGTGGAATGGAAGAGAGAAATGAAAAGATAATGTAGTTCCACGCTGTGTTTTGATCCAACTCGATACAGTGAATGTTAAAATCCCTGCACATCAGAATAGCTCTATATGAATAATACCCTGCAACAAATCTGACCCAGAGTTTGAAGTTATGAATTGACTATTGGTAGAGCACTAAACTGAAGGCTTTGCTCTGGAAACTTAAAACAATTGTTTTAACATTTGCAGCTTGCCTAGAAATATGATATGTTCAAATTTCACTATAATCTTGTTGACTTCAAATGTCTGTACAATGATTGCTTTCACTCCCTCTTCAAAGTGATCGTGTTCTCAGAGAGGAATGCCACTACTTTAACATAATACAGTTAGACAGTAGCCCTTTAAAGTCCCTGCCAATAAAATGATCATATGGCAGTAATCACTACTTTCTTGTGACTGACATATCCTCTCCAAAGTTTACTTTATGACTAGGGGGGAAAAGAAGTGCCACTTTGCCACGGTAGAAAGATAGATGGGAAAGAAGTTACTCATAAACTATGGCAAATTGTCTATGGCTCTTTATCAGCCTAAGTGGACAAAGCATTTCACTTGACAATACCTCATTCTTGTGGAAGAAGTTGTCATGTGAACCTTAAAAGGTGAACATTAATTCTTGTTAACATGAATTGATCAAACAATGAAAGGTAGCAAATGCTACTCATCCTTTGAGTGGATTTGTTGCTAAGCTGCCCATATATCTTACAGAACGCTCAATTGAGCTCTGTTACGCTTATTTTGGAGTCAATCTAAAGATACATGTTATGCTATTTTTTTTCCTGGCTTCTCTTGTAAAATGTATTTTCTTTAACATCATTAAGCTGTACTAGTTGAACAAGATAAGCAACATTATGTTTGCATATAATCTTTTACTTAGGATAAGGTTATTAAGCTGCCTTTTTTTTTTTAGGACTGATCAACTTCTCATTCCAAGCAACAGACACGGCTCCAACTATGATACCAGCTCATCCTTTCTTGCTTGCTTCTTTTCTACTTTCCAAAATCTGAAATCATAAGCTCACAAAGTCCCAGAGGCAGGGGAAAGAAGAAGGACTCTGAATGTCTCTCTCTCCCCCCACCACTTCATGATGCCCTCAAACATGAACTAGTAAAAATATAATTCCTATTTTTTTTGTTCAGTGATAAGATTTTTTTTTAAATCCATAGAATACTATAGAAAGATTAGTATGAGTTTATTTATTTATAAAATTTATTGGCTGCCCATTTTATCATAAAGTAACTCTGGGTGGCTAACAGTCAAAAAGTTATACTGTACACATTAAAACATAAATAAATTAAAAGCAAACATTAAAAACTAGTTCAGTAACAAGCCTGAGAAACAATAGTTCTCACAACTGGACATTGGTCAAAACCCATGGATTGGCAAATTCCCTGAATGCATTTTCCCTTCCACAGCATTGGGACAGATACCACTGTTTTCACCCATAAGCCTTCTCCTTCTTCTGTGACTGTCAGTAGGACTAACACAGGAAAGAAGATAAAACTCTTGTGAAACTCACCCCGGCAACCTTCCATTTCCCACCTGAATAATGCTCAAAGCACAGATGCTGCTGAGTGTCACAGCACCCAGAAGTAGCCTGTGGAGTAGGGAAAATGCCAATCTACTTAAGTAACAAAAGAAATAGAAAGTATGGCCATCTAAAATCCCTTCTCAGCAGATCTAGATGAACTATCTAGAGTAGTACTCTCTCCAATCTTGGTTTTCATTCATATTATCTATCTATCTATCTATCTATCTATCTATCTATCTATCTATCTATCTATCTATCTATCTATCTATCTATCTCTATCTCTCTATCTCTCTATCTATCTCTCTATCTCTCTATCTCTCTATCTCTCTATCTCTCTATCTCTCTATCTCTCTATCTCTCTATCTCTCTATCTCTCTATCTCTCTATCTCTATCTCTCTATCTCTCTATCTCTCTATCTCTCTATCTCTCTATCTCTATCTCTATCTCTAACTCTAACTCTATCTCTATCTCTATCTCTATCTCTATCTCTATCTCTATCTCTATCTTTCATTTAATATATAATAACAGCACAGTGGTCACAATGCAATAGTGCAGGCTACTTTGCTGACTGCCGACTGCCTGCAATTTGGCAGTTCAGATCTCACCAGGCTCAAGTTTGACTCAGTCTTCCATCCTTCTGAGGTGGGTAAAATGAGGACACAGATTGTTGGGGAAAATATGCTGACTATGTAAACCACTTAAAGACGGCTGTAAAGCAGTATATAAGTGCTATTGCTATTGCTATTGCTGTTACCTTTCCTGGTAGCTAATGCCTTCATATTAAAATCAGACAAGAGTCATCAGAATTAGTTAGAGGTCTGGGTATATAGAGCAGGAGTGTAATAAGAATAGTGAAAGAGGATGATCTGACAATTATTCCATGGCTAAAAAAAAAAAAAAAAACACCAGTGGCATTTTGCAAACCTTTCTTCTCACAGTTGTAGTGGAATTTACAACTAGACAACACAACATTTCCTTTGGGTAAGAACATCCTCAATTTTTCTTGCATCAAAGATGATGGGCAGCAGCTTTCTTCCAGCATAAAGAAATAATAAAACTGTTTCCCCCCACATTTGCAAATCCTAAAGAAACTACATGACATTTTCCTTTGTTACTTTGGGTGATTTAGAGAAAGCAGATGTGACTCCATCTCCAAAAGGGATATGAAATAAAACCAAACAAGATAGTGACTGTTATATTACAAGTATATTGTAACAAAAAACCATTTACAGAGAATATGTACACTAGAGTTGACATTTTCAAGGATGCTTAATTTATCACTAAGCCTTCATTTAAATGGCTGGAAAATGTTCAACATTTAGCAGCATCCCGAAAAAAATAAATTTGAGTCCTTTTATCTATGCTGCAGAAAACAAATGGGGAACTGAACGAAGTTCAGTTTGTCTTCATTCTGTCTTGCAACTCTAAAAACAAAATGTGTCAAATCGATTTATAATTATCATCAAAAACATGACAAGAAAATTAGAGGTGTTGTGGAAGAGCTTTTAAAAGTTATTAAAAGTACAAGGTTTTAATTTTTTAAAAAAACTTTAGAAACAACTGAAGTTATAAAAATTTGAGTTACTGTGGCTGGGTTTGTTTTTAATAAGCATGTACAAACATTGAGGGGGGGAATCTTTTGTAGACTCAGGTACAATAATGTTGAAAAGTTTTATGAAAATGGATGAATTTTATATCAGAAATTTCTCATTTAAAATTATAAAAGCTTATCTTTTGAGAAAATATAAGGCATCAACATATTATCATTGTTGGTCTTTTGCAAGTTTGAAGTATTATACAAACTGCTCATGATTTGCATGGAAGAGTTTATGATTCCTTCAACTTAACCTGCTATTGTACTTAATTTTGTACTGAATATGAATTAACAGGTCGCATACAGTTCCAGTAGGATACATCATTGGAAGCAGCACTGATCCATTAAGTATAAAATGAAGGCATATAAAATATAGCATGTAGGCATAAAGTTTCCCTCTGTAGAGTACAAAATCCACTGGATAGATATGGTGTACTTTTGTCACTGTCCCCCTTCTTCTTGACAGCCAAATATCCAAAAACCTGAACTGTGGCTCGTTTCCATAATGTTTTTATCCTTATTGTCAACAACAGTGAACCTGCAACAGTTTCCTTATGAATTTCTTATATATATATTTTCCAAAACTAAATAAAATATCCTGTGGAGGCACACCCAAGCTTCGGAAAATTCCTCTGATGTATTTTGTTGTACAGTGTTAGTGGTGAACATGGTAGAATCCTGATGTTGTTCACACTTCACGTAAAATACACTTCTCCAGCAACAAAAATAGGTGCATCATATAAAGTCACAAATGCTGCATGCGGTATAATAATTTTCATACTCTAACATTAATTATAACATTAATTTCTCTTGTCTGGTTATTTTTATCCAAGAAACTGAGTGTAATAGATGCCGAAGGAGAAAAAAAAATGGTAGTGAATAAACCTGGATGAAAAGATAGTTTCAAACAAGAATTAGATCCAGATTTTCATATTAAAAATCCTACCTTCATTTTTGGTGATTGAACAGACTAAATGTCCTCTTCTGATCCAATTAAACTCAGATATTATAACAGAATAGATAATTCTATAACATTTTGCTTCTTCCCTAAGAGAATGGTACTTTATCTGGATTCAACCAGGTTTATTCATGCTTGCATACATGTTTGAATGGAGGCACATTGTTATGAGGTCCTCTGAAGGGGGATCAATAAGCATTTTTTTAAACAAAAAACCTATGCAATAATGCTAATTGATTTAATTTCATTGATTTCTCTCTTTTAAACCATACAAAGTTGGGAAATATATATCTTTATGGACAATAAATAGAATGGAAAAAGCAGCTGGATGGTGGGTACATTGCACAGCGACTATTTGCATTTACGATGATAATGAAAAAGTAATTTTGCAACTAATTTTCACCCTTGCGAAGCCAAGCTGAAGAAAGATAATAAAACAAATGCAGTTTAGACTTAGTAACCACGTAGATTTAGTTGTTGGTGCTTTAGATGAACTGCCAGTCCCAGTGGATTTTGCTACTGAATAAAATGTTCTTGCAACCTATTTATTTCTTTGCTGGTTAATTAGCTAAAAAGTTTCTAAATTACCTTTCAGGACTTATGGTCCTCTAAATATAAATAAAGCATAAAACAATTCCACATATTCTTTTTGAATTAACAATAGAGTACGGAGACCGAAATGAAAGTGTTTTGAGAGATGGTGAAAAACTGATGAAAAAAATATATTTTCAAATGAAGCAGATAAATGTAATAGCATCGGAGGGGGGGGGGGGACCAGTGGAACTACAATATATAACATTGGGTGCCCATATTCTGAATAAGATTGTGAAATCTACTTGTAAGAAATCATATCAGCTTAACCAGAGTGGAGATGTTTTTAGCGAGTTGTGATGAACTAAAAAACAGTTCAAGGTTACAGCACAGTCAGAATGAATAGTAAAAACCCAGACCCCAGGAAGCAATATTCAATGCTTGAATACTACAAAGGATACACAGTTTCTATAACACTGGTGTTTCAGCATTGATTCAGAACAAACTGAGATCTTAAAACATTGAGCTTGTATGTTCTTAAGCCTTAGGGGCTTACAATATATCTTTAACGTCAAATTCTGGTTAAAGTGTGGCTGGGTAGTTATAGATAAATTCTGGAATGTGCCACTTTCTGGAACTCCTTAACTTCTAAAATGTTATATGTGGGACATTAGCATCTTCCCTTTCCTGGCAAGTGCTCGCTCTTATCATGCACTCTGTGTGTGTGTGTGTGTGTGTGTGTGTGCGTGTGCGCGCGCACATGCACGCGTGCACACATGTGTGTTGGAGGAGAGTGTAAAATATTCCACCAATCATTACACATCATTTTTTTTCATTATTATTATTTTTCTATTTCTCATATATCTCATATATTTCAGCCTAAATTTTTCACTAAAGGTAAGTGGTGTATTTTATGTAAACATGAGAGCATTTATCTCTATTACTGAGAAATCGGCTTCCTGCCAGGCAGCTAAGAAAAACTATAAGGCTTCTAGAATTTTACCTGTTGATTTAAAACAATTTCTCAAGCAATTTAGCATGTATGATATGCTTGCTTGTTTATTTATTCAATTTCTAAAGCCACTTATCTCAGTCAGTGACTCTGGGTGGTTTCCAATTCAAAAAATATATCGCAATTAGAACACTAAAACATTTTAAAACAACAACCGCAACAAAATAAAGGCCTCCAGATTAAATATACATAGTTGCCGAGACACAGGTAATCCTCAATTTATGACCACAATTGAGCCTAAAATTTCTACTGCTAAGTAAGACATTTGTTAAATGAATTTTGCCATATTTTATGGCTTTTCTTGCCATGGTTGTTAAGTAATTCACTGCAGTGGTGTGAAGTTAGCAACACAGTTGTTAAGTGAATCTGGCTTCCCCATTGACTTTGCTTGTCAAATGGTCACAAAAGGGGATCACATGACTTTGGTGGCATTGCAACCATGGTAAACACGAACCAGTTGCTAAGCATCCAAATATTCATCATGTGACTGTGGGGGGGGGATGCTGCAATGGTCGTAAGTGTGAAAAATTTTAATGGTCACTAAATGAACTGTTGTAAGTCAAGGACTACCTGTACGTGGCTAGTTTAGCAATACAGCCAGGAAACAGGGCCCTTAACACATTCAGCACCTCAGGCGCAGCAACATAGGCAGGTTTTTAGAGTCTTATGAAAGCCGAACAGGGTTGGAGCCAATCTAATCTCCTGGAGGGAGGATTTTCCATACAGCAGAGGCCACTGTAGAAAAAGCCCATTGCTCTGTATGGAGAACTAGGCTGGCAGGAACTGAGGGGAGGCAGGTTGCAGTAACAAACAACATTTATTGTAACAGCTAACAGTGCAAAGTGGAATGCAACTCCCGAACCGGCAACAACATTGGCCGTCTGACAACTGTTTATATAGTAGCTGTCGGACGGCTGAACCAATCAGAAGGCTGTGTTTTCCCACTGAAAGGCTGTTTGAGTCTTAACCAATCAGGGGAGTCCTGCAGCCGGCAATTCTTTTGACAGCATTGCAAGTCCCAGAATTTAACACCCATCTTCTCATCCCTGCCAGCCAAAATTTAGAGATTTATGCAAAATCTAACCTAAACACAAGTATAAAAGCATGATCTATTTCATTGCCTCTCCCAAGTTCAATTCTTTCCATTTGTATATTCTGTGAACCCTCTACCTAAGATTATTATGAGGGCATGAAAGCGAGTGAACAGTTTCTTTTCTACCACTTAATTAATGCAACTCCCCCAAATAATCTAGCTCTAGAAATCTATGATGAAAAATTATTTTCAACCTTCTCCAATTTTTCTTTTTTCTTTTAGTTCTGTTGAAATTCTATAGGAGACTTCTAATACTGCTTATAATTTGATGAATTAATCTCCCTACTTGTCTGCATGAAAGCCACTTAAGCTTAACTTGGAGAACTATGTTTCAGGAACCAATTTCAGTGTTTAAATCCAATTCTCTCATAATTAATCATTCAAAATTTCCCCTGTGTATTTCCACCTTCCTATCTTTCTTTAATTGTTTCTCTTTTCTGTAAGTTTTACTTAATTTTTTCATCCAATTTTATCTTGCTAATCACCAACGTTACCAATTTTGTAGATTACCTTCACAGTCTATTTTGCCCTTGTGTTGCACTCAGACATAAGAATTAATAATTTCCCTTTCTTTTTCTTTGTTTTGTATTTTTTCACAGGGAAAAGATTGATATCTTCAGACATAATGAATTCTGCAAGTAATTTCAAAGAATTAGCCATGCTACATCACTTCAGACTGTGGCCACAAAGGTTTTATGTTCTGCAAATATCAAACATGAATATGTGAATATGTGTGTTTGAAGAATGCCCTTGACAAAACCAATGTCTATTGTAATGTGCAAAGGTTTAACTATAAAAGAGAATTTTTGCAGACTATTGTTGAACTTTCATTAGCATTTTTATGTTATTTAGGAAAATAATAGAGAGACATTACATTTTTCATGACATTTGTATCAGACATTTCGGCAAGAGAAGGATTTAATTAAAATTACCCCTGTGAAAGTTGTAAAACTAACCATACTGGAATGAAGGGAATAAGTGATAGACAGAATGTTCCCATCAGGAAAAGTTTACTGGTCTATAAGAGCTCACTTTTCATGTGACACTTTATGAGGGGAAAGAAAGAATATATTAATTAGGACACTACCCAATCTGCATCTCCAGTTTAAAACACACTTGAGAGATGGCATGCCTCTTCAGTATCTAAATTTCCCCTTCTGTGAAAGATAAGAGTATCAGGGAAAAATAATTTAACATGCATGTTTGACATGTAAGTTCCTTCTGTATAAAGAGCTTGTGGGAAGCATTTAGCTATGCAGTATTCCAAAGAGCTTAACTTACAGTACACCTCCCAACTGTTTTCGGTGACAGATCATTATCCACTTAATGCTGAGATGTGAAAAGCATTACAGCAGTTGATTTTGATGATAAATGAAGGAAATATTACCTCCTCCAAACTTTCTATCTGATTTGGGTTGAAACGTGAGGAGTTTCATGGGAGCTCAAATATGTTTTGGGAGTATTTTTTAAAATCACTTCATACATTTTTATTATATCATTATAAAAATGGAATTATAAAAAATTACTTTAGTCTTCTCAGCTTCACTTGATATAGCACAATAAATATAATGTGATAGATGTAGTATAATAAATAGAAATTATACTGAACTATACTATATTATAGTATTACTATACTATGTCACACTATAGATTATATTATATTGGTTTGTTTTTTTAGGGCAGGATCAGAGGTGGGTTGCTGCCGGTTCAGGCAAACAAGTAGTAGCGGCCGCAGGAGGCTCCATCGACCTGCCCGAATGCATCTGTGCATGCTCAGAAGAGGTGTGTGTGCCCAAACCAGTAGTAAAAAACATAACAACCCACCTCTGGGCAGGATGCATAGCACACTGTATTCCAATTTTTCCATGCAACAACATTCTTGTCAAGTAGGTTGCACTAAGTAAGAATATCTGGATCACGATCACTCATTGAGCTTCCAGGCTGAGGGTGGACTTAAGACCACATCTTCCTGATCCTACTCCAACATCTTAATCACTTCACCACTCCAGCCATAGTTAGTACCTGGCATAATCTCTGCTGTCAATCAAAAACAATATTGTTTTTTTCCAGCAACGTTGTTCATTGCAACCATCAGAAAGATTTCTCAGCAATCCCTAGTCTATACAGTATTTATAAACTTACTTTCTTTAACTGATGTGAAGTATGTTCAACTTTGTTGATCGATAACAGGGAACTTTTTGGAATGCAGGCCAGACTTGTGATGAATTAAATTTTAAAAGGAGCGGGCACTAAAAGTTACAGTAATTTTAGAGACCACGTCCCAACTTTCTTTTGAATCTTTGAACCTTTTGAAGTTTTCTTTTCTCTCCACTGACACTTTAAAGAACAATGACCGACCACATTTCTATCGGGCTCCCTTAGGACAAAGAGAGTTTCTTTTAATGTGTAGCTTGACAGATCTTAAAAAGTCATTGGGATTTTTGTTGTTGTGTTTCTTTGTCTTAGACTTCTTTCAATATCCCAATATTTCTTTGTTTCAGTGTCTGGTTTATAACAATTTCTTTCAAACTTTTAAAGTTTGATTTAGAATGAAACAGTCAATATAAACTTGAACAAATAGCAAATTATTCCATAGATTTACTTCACCCACAATGGATCATTTGGAAAAGACATAAAGGGGAAAAATGGAAAAGAAAATGAAATTGAAGACAATGAACTATTTAACTGTAGTATTTTCAGAAAAATATTCTACCAAGTTCAGGGAAGTTAATCTCTCAGGGAAGGGTAATTAGGACTGTGACCTAAAAATCATACTTGGGATCCAAAGATAGTTTAAGTTTCTCAAGCAATAGTGTTTCATACTGCATTGTAAACTATGTCTGAATCTAAGGAGACTTTGAAGTGTTCTTGATCTGGCATAGTTTTCTTCAAGGTGTTGAAGAAAAATCTTGTTGTCATTCCTCCTTCTAGATCAGGGGTGTCAAACTTGATTTTATTGAGAGCCACATCAGGGTTGTGTTTGACCTCGGAGGGCTGAGATGGGGGTCCTCAGGATGTGGGTGGCCAGCTCGATGTAACTCATATTGGGGACTCCTGTGGTGGCCTGAGTGCTCTGTCAGCAAAAATGGGTTCCCGGGCTCTGTTTTTGGCTGTGATGGCCTCCTGCAATCCTCTGCCAGCAAAAAAGAGCTCCAAAGGGCCTCCTGCTGGCAGAGGCACCTTAAGCCAGTCCTTTTCTCTTTCCAGGGCAGCCCTGTGGGCCAGTTCTAAGCACCTGCAGGCTGGATCCGGCCCCTGGGCTTTGGATTTGACGCCCCTGTTCTAAATGTTAACTTTTCCTTTTTGAAATATTATTTATATACAGAAAGAGCTGAAATACTGTACCATCTTTTAATCACTCTCTTGAAACCTCAAGTGGAATTAATATAGATGAAGAAGTGTTGTTGCACACGTATAGATGCCTGTATTTAAATGTTTTCTATCTGATAATGGGAAATAAGTATTTAGTTGAAATTGTTTTCTACAATATTTTTGCTGCCCTCAACTATATAGGGGTGACTGTTATTACTGTTACAATGATGTTGCAGTATCATTTTATAGTTAAGTTCATCTTCAAATTATTGATTACTTGTTAAAAGCATTTCATGAACAAAGCTAAGGTTAAAATACTTGCTCAGGTGAGCATTCCCCTTACAGTGCAAGAGATGAATTTGTAATTGTAATTTGGCAAACAGAATGTAAAACTGTGAATAAATGCATGATTGGCATTTGGTTGTATATCTCTGTGTTTCTGTAAAATAGTTTTATAAGACAGTGTGCATGTGCTTTTTAAATATTATCAGATTTTTAAAAATAACTTATGAATTTCCCATTTTGAATATAAATTTCATTTTTCCCTCTTCTGCCTAAACTTAAATGTCTAGCTATTTCATGTCTAACTAAATTACATAGAAAGGGTCAATTTAATAAGGTAATCAATTATTTTGCACTATTTTCATCATAGTTTCCTGTGCTTGGTGAATTCAAAGCAGTCATCAATTTTGAACCACTAGCGTGAATATATTCAGTAAGAACTAGGAATAATGTTTCAATAATGATTAAACTGAAAAATAAAGAAATAACTCAGCTCAATATATCACTTGCTATTTAAAGAAAAAAAAACTAATATGCAGTTCAACAATGAAAAGTAAATATGAGCAAGTTACAAATATTTTATAGACAATGTCCAACACATACAAATATACCCATTAATATAATCAGGTACCAAGACTGCAATAATAAAATAACCATTTTAAAAAAATTAAGATGAAAGGAATGGATGTCCTTGATTCATCAATAACACACACACACACACACACATTCGACAATAATGAAGAAAATAGCAGTTTCATTATAATGTCCCTTATTTCAAAAAAGAAAGAGAAGAGAAGGGAAGAGAAGAGAAGAACAGGAAAGGTAGGGAGGGATGGAGGGGGAGAGGGAAGGAAGGAGGGAAGGAGAGAAAAGAAGGGAGGAAAGATTTTTTGTTTTGCTTTTTCCTCTCCTCCCTTCTATATGATAATTTACCTACACTTTATATTCTATAACAACATTTATCTCCTTGACTTTTAAGCTTAGCACAACAAATAAACATCATTATCTACTGTTGTAATGAGGTTTTAGCTTCTTTTACCCCTTAGTATCTTTGTAGCTACAAATATTAATAAAAGGAACAGTTCATTTTTACAGTAATAACAATAAATACTGGTAAACTGGATGTTGTAAAGGATAGGAAAGTGGGAGCCTGTTCCATGTGGTTTTCTGAGGAAAATTGACCCGGCCCCTTAAAACCAAGGTGAGAAGGCAGTAATCTTGTTTCTGATGTTTTATACATTCTATAACATTATTTTCAAAATAATTTCAGGATCTTATTCAAGGAAGAATAGCTTACAGATTGAAGTATTATATTGCTACCACTACAAAACAGTACAGTTATTCCCATATCTAACATGTTTTATGTTTAAACTTGTAAGACTGATAATACAATTCATTCTGTCATATCATATTAGGCTAACCTTCTAGGCATGGAAGGTCATCTGAAAAATATGACTTCAATACATTTTCCAACATTGGATATAGTACTGAATATTTGATCATGATAGCCAATTACAATTGCAATGATATTGCTCCTTTTTTTTAAGGTACTCATGTTGAGGTGAGAGATAGAGACTTGACAAATGAATTTGACACATGAATAAGAAACACAAAAATGGTAATTTAATACATTGGTTCTGAATAAAAGAATGTTGAGCAGGAAGAAATACACTGATTAATATAGAAGGGAAAGCACAGAAAAGCGGCAGAGCTGACTCCAGTACACAGGAAAATGAGAGATGATAGGTAATTTGGAGAATGACTTTAGTAGAACAGATGATGAGATAATAAGATGTAGAACATGTTTACACAAATGTGTAAATGTAGTGTATGTCTAAGTTTTGTTTGTGGGTGTATTTTGTATGCTTGTAAATATTTATATATATAAAGATGTAGAACATGATAACTTCAGAAGTCTCATAGCAAGATGGAGTCAATACAGAGGATATTGTTTATGGATCGAAGAAGGAAGCAATTACAGGAAAAACAATAACCAAAAATATTGTGATTGGATTAGCCTGGACAACTGCTATTGAAATAAAAAGAAAAGAAAATTTCAGATTTGCTGGAATGAGAAAACTATATCAGTATGTAATACTACACGGGTAGGCCCAAAAATCAGGATAGATATGTAGGGATACTTCTAAGCTGAGTTCTTTATTGTTCCACATTTATAGACAGAATATTGCCAAATGGAAGCACTCTACTATCTGCAACTACTATGTATTCTGAGAACTATTAGGGAGGAATTGTCTTCAATCTCTTTCTCTCATGCAAAATAACTGTACTGAGCTGTCTTTTACTACTCTGTAATGTACCTCTTCTTCCTCCTGGGAATCCAGCCTACTACACTCCATTACATACACTCATATATTGATATTATGAAATGTGATATGACAAGGACAGCACTTTATAAGTGGTACCAAGAAAAGTAGGCAAAGGAGAGTTTCTAGCTTGGAGTGTATGTATATATATACACACCACTATATCTATATATCTATATATATATCTATATATATATATATATATATATATATATATATGTATATGTATATGTATATGTGTATGTGTATGTGTATGTGTATGTGTATGTGTATGTGTATGTGTATCTGTATCTGTATCTGTATCTGTATCTGTATCTGTATCTGTATCTGTATCTGTATCTGTATCTGTATCTGTATCTGTATCTGTATCTCAGATCTAGATATGAGACATTCTTTTGTAAAGTATCCAGGCATTTTTTTTTATTTTTATTTTTGCATATCCCCAAAGTCACTTACCCCGACAATGCATTCCTTCATCATACTCATCAGGACAATCATAAACGCCATTGCAGAGTTGAGACAGGTGAATACATCTGTTTGAGCCAATACATTTGATATGATTCAGGGGACACTTGAATTCTATTTTTTCAGGACCTAAAAATAATAGAAAAGGGTAATTAATAAGCAGTTTAATTCTGTTCAGATACATAAGGATTACTAATGTAAAGAAAATACTCTACAATCATGTATTTGCATAATATTTTCACTTTTATGCTAGCTACAAGCTTTTTTATGCATTAGTCCGCTATGCAGCTTTTCTATGCATTACTAGCAGAATTATAGTTTCTTAATAAGGATTAACATAATTAAAGGAAAATCAACTGCTTAAAGAGGATTATTTTAAAACTACGCAATTTATCACTTTTGTGGCAGATTTACTTTCCCCTAAAGTTTAAAGAAGCTGAAATTTATATCTGGCAAAATTAAGGACAGTGATTAACTTGTGGCAAACTTTATTTAATTATTATTTTTCAATATAATTACAGCAAGAGCTTGGGATTCTAATATTAGATAGTGTGAGTCAACAATTCAAAGAGAAAAAAGTCCATCTAAAAAAACAAACACCACACACAAACAGACATAGCTGCTGATGTTTTTAAAATATTTAAAAGTTATTATTTAAGAACTTTATAAAAATATTGCTTTAATTCTATTTTTCCCAGACAATGATTGAGATTTAGAATGGATGTGAATGAGCTTTGGGTACCGTACAGTGAAATGTGTATTGTTTTTTTTTTTTTTTTTGTAGACAAATCCTGGCAAGCAGCATAAATTATTATAGAATAGAAAAAATAACAGAGTTGGGAGGGACTTTGGAGGTCTTCTAGTCCAACCCCCTGCCTAGGCAGGAAACCCTATACCATTTCAGACAAATGGCTATCCAACATCTTCTTAAAGACTTCCAGTGTTGGGGCATTCATAACCTCTGGAGGCAAGTTGTTCCATTGATTAATTGTTCTAACCATTAGGAAATTTCTCTTCAGTTCTAAATTGCTTCTCTCCTTGATTAGTTTCCATCCATTGCTTCTTGTTTTACTCTAAGGTGCTTTGGAGAATAGTCTGACTCCCTCTTCTTGTTATTATGAAGATTTTTTTTCCTAGACCTCTTCTCATACTCTCTGTTCAAATGTAAAGTGTGTACTGAAAACTGCATAAATGTTTATATCTATCTATATCTATAATATTTATATCATCCATATCTATATCTGTCTATAAACATTAACCTAAGTCATCTCCAAAAGAGCAAAGATGATGTTGTTATGTAGACTAATGTTTGGGAATGTGCCTGGGTCAACAGTGCCTCTCCAGAGATTGCCCACATGCTCTGGACAGTTGCTCCTTGCAAGGAGAACACAGGATTACGATTGATTTGTGGGTCTAAAAGGGGCAGAAAAAATGTCAGGTTCCAGTTGCAGTGGAGCCTATAAGGACATGGAGTTTGCTAAGCCTTATTTTCTATAGCAGTTTTCTACTTAAACTATTCTAATGCTAATAAAGATCTTTGGAACAGCAAGTCATAATAAATTGATGGTGAATGATCCTCCCTTTCAGTTCAAAGCAAAGAGTTATATAGCAAATTAAGGAATTTATGATTAATGGTAAAATATTTGATAGAATTTCAATTAAGAAAGGTTTAAACAGAGTAAGGAATCCATTAAATTTAAAATCGTACGACTTCTGGTAAAGTGTTTTTTTTTTTAATTAAAGAAATTTTAATTAAAGAAATCAAATAATACTTTTGTGGGAATGTAGACTTGTCACCTATAAAGCCCTTCATGGTAGTGGGCCTGGGTATTTGAGAGACCGCCTACTGCCAATTACCTCCACTAGACCGATACGATCGCATCGATTAGGCCTCCTCCGAATTCCATCTACTAGCCAGTGCAAACTGGCAACTACCCGGAGGAGAGCCTTCTCGGTGGCTGCTCCGACCCTCTGGAACGAACTCCCCATGGAGATTCGGACCCTCACCACCCTCCAATCCTTCCGCGCCGCTTTGAAGATCTGGCTGTCCCGGCTGGCCTGGGGTTAAGATTCCAACCCCACCCGAATTGTGTGACTGTTGTGCTCTCTTTTAATATGTTGTATTGTTCCCATATTGGAATACTGTTTGTCTTTCCCCCCCTCCCTTTTTGAATTGTGAGCCACCCTGAGTCCCCCCAGGGAAAAGGGCGGCATACAAATAAAGGAAATTCAAATTCAAATTCAATGAGGACACAATTGGTTAATTTTGAAAAATGGAGACATAAAAGAAATTTGAAACAAACCATGCGATCAGAGAAATACAGAGTTTTAGAGGAGACCAAAGTCATAAACACTAGAGAGGGTGGAAAAGAAAAGAAAATCTTTTCTTTTTGTTCTTGATATAATGATATTACTAGAAAAAACAATGAAATGACAGCAAAATCATGCTTTGAAGTTGACACTTACAGGATGTCAGAAAAGAAATTCACAGCTACAACAACAGTAACAATATCAACTTATGTGAACAAATTGCTTAAAAAAGATTTCAATGAAGAGAAAAATGTTGAGATTGAAAATAAGTTGGAAGAATTTTTAAGGATGACTGAATGGACTAGTAAACAAAGTTAAAGTCAAGGTGGATGTCTTGCAAAACAAAAAAGAGGTGGAAAATAAGAGAGATGTAAAGTAGAGAAGAAATACAGTTATTACGTCAAGAGATGAAAAACAAATTAGTGAGTAGGCTGTTGAAATTTTCAAAAATTTTCTACAATAGGAAGAAGAAAATACAGATGGCAACCACATCCTACAATAGCACCTTAAAGTCAAATTAAGGATTAAGAATTGCACAAAAGAAAATAATATCAAATGATCTTGTTTGAGTAGAGATAAGATAATAAATATTCTTATAAAATCCTGAAAATCCTTTAAGGACCTTTTGGTGAAATTGGATAGAACCATTACTGTTTTTGCTGATGGAATCAGCAGTTAAGAGATATGGGAAGAAGTGATCTATGTAATCTAACTATAAAGAGGAAGATAAATATTAAGTTTGCTTGTAATTGGTGTAAAGAAGATCAGAAATAATCTTTATGTTTTTCTTTCTGGTTTTCTCTCTTTCCATCTCTCTCTTTTTAAAATTTGCTGCACTTCCTGCTCCTACTTTTTCTTTCTTTTCTTATTTCATTTTGTATTATCTTTTATAACTGGTAAAATTTCATAAAAAGTGTTGTTATAAAAGGAAGACATGCCATTGATATTCTGTGCAAGATTATTATGCAAATAGTAAAAATATACTGAAGCAAAGCATATTTACAGAGAGTAAAAAAGTCGTTCTTTCATACGAAGAAATAAACCTAGTATAATCTGAGCTGGAGTGAATGGGAATGAACAGCATTCTGAGAGTTACCATATTTAGCTTCAATTCACATACTTTCCAATACACATGGTAGTCAGGGGGGCAAAAGCAAGGAACTAGCAACAATCTAATGGGAAAGGCAGGGTTGTGAGTTTTGTTAGGTAAGCTGATAGTTTGCAAAAATTTTGAATGGGCTGAAAATGCTTTTTAGGCCAGACATTGGGCGAATACTTAGTGTTTCTAGATTCATCAATATACTTTATATAATGCAATGTCTTCTTCTTGCTAACCATTTCTTTCTAAAAACCCTCTTCTCTCTTTCCCAAACAGCAAGTTGTCAGCAGAGGAAGAGTTAGCTCCCAGCAGATGGCCAAACCAACAAGGCTGGATCAGCTGTACATACGTACACACACAGAGACACACACGCACACGCACACGCACACACGGACACGCACACGCACCCCAGAGAGAGAGAGACAGACAGACAGACAGAGACAGAGACAGAGAGAAAAAGAAGTAGACTTCAGTAGCACTGCTGTGAATATCAGCTTCTCATTGCTTGCCCCAGTCAAGAGTTACAGTATATATAGAAACCAACCTGCTAACCTCTGCATGACATAGCTACCTCAGTTATGCTTTACGATAGATCACAGCATGAGTAAAGCTTTTAGAGCTACTTGCACTTTTGAAGAAAGCTAACCCATCATAAGATACCTGACAAAATATCTAAAAGCAACCAGAATCCAAACAAAAACATTTCATAAGCAATTTCATAACATCAACACCCATGGTGTCTCTTTGCAATGTTATATAATGATGTTTGATTAATGACTGTAATTAAGGCAAAGTAGCAGCACCATACTTAAGCTAGAAAGATTAATCCACACAAATACCATTAAACCCATGTTTTATATATAAAGGCTGAAAAGAACACACTATATTCTCAAAGAATAGAGTATTTGGGCAATACATTTAAACCTATAAAGAAGCAATGAAAGGAGACTTTTTTGAAATGGATACAAACATAATTTCCATGCACTGTACGAAGAAGTTTTAATTTATTATCATTAAGCCTTTTACTAAAATGTAAAAATCAATTTATAAATCTCCTTTACTGAACACATTCAAACTTTCTTATTTTTCTCTTTACAGAAATATATATGAATATGTTAAGCAGCTAAGAGACAGTAGACATCAAAATAGCTGAATGAGTGGTTGGGCAAAGATTATCTGTAGTAGCCAGAATGTTCATCTAAGTCAAGAAATTTCATTTTTCATCTGATCCAGGCAGTCAATTCCTAGAGATTTAAGTTTAGAGTCCTTGTGCCTTTTCATTAAAATTTCTTAGCTATTTTGTGGTACATCTTTGTGACAATTGTCTATATGCTATTAGTCTACCCATTTTATTGGTCCTTAAATAAATCAAAATTATTATTTATTTAGCTTACGGCAAATAAATCAAGAGAAGACTGCAGTTTTCTGGGACATCTTTCCCTAGGCAAACCATGACACATCTTCAAATCTCAGCAGTTATATCAACTATTACCGTATTTTTCGCAGTATAAGATGCACCTTTTTCCTCAAAAAAGAGGCTGAAAATCTGGGTACGTCTTAGACATTGAATACAGCATTTCTGCCTCACAAAGCCCTGCCCCTTCACAAAAATGGCCGTGCATACCCTTATGGAGGCTTTCAGAAAGCTCCTGGGGGCTGGGGAGGCAGAAATGAGCAAAACATGGGCTGTTTTTTGTCGCCCGCCCCCTGCAGCACTCTATAAGCCTCCATAAGGCTATGCATGCAAAAAAAAAATGACAAAAAAAACAGGCTGTTTTTTGCTCATTTTGCCTCCCCCCCCCAGGAACACTCTGCAAGCCCCCCAAGGCTATTCATGCCTTTAAAAAAAAGAAAACAGGAGGTTTGCAGAGTGCAAAAAATCCCCCCGCCTTTCGGAAAGCTCTTTAGTTAGAGTGATTGATGAGAATTACATTGATCAAGTGCTATGCTAACAGAAACAAGTCTTAGGTGCTGCAGATTGTCAGTGATTTCCTTCTTCAGCACATGGATAAATACACCTGGAAACATCTACCTACCTACCTACTCTCCCTCTCTCCCTACCTACCTACTGTATTACTCTCTCTCCTTTTCTATCCCTCTATCTACCTACTTACCTTTTTTTAAAATTTGCCTCTTCAAAACCTTAGTGTGTCTTATACTCTGGTGCATCTTATACTCTGAAAAATATGGTATATTCAAATTTCAACATCTCTCAGTGATGGAGATTTATCATCAATTATCTAATATACTTAGGGGATGCGGTGGGTCAGTGGCCAAGATGCTGAGCTTGTCAATCAAAAGATTGGCAATTTGGAGGTTCGAATCCCTAGTCCAGTGTAACAGAGTGAGCTCCTGTTACTTGTCCCAGCTTCTGCCAACCTAGCTGTTCGAAAGCATGTAAAAATACAAGTAGAAAAATAGGGACCACCTTTGGTGGGAAGGTAACAGTGTTCCATGTGCCTTTGGTGTTTAGTCATGCCAGCTACATGACCATGGAGAGGTCTTCAGACAGCGCTGGCTCTTTGACTTTGAAACAGAGATGAGCACCACCCCCTAGAGTCAGGAATGACTAGCACATATGTGTGAGGGGAACCTTTACCTTTTACCATCTAATATATAGGTTGCATCAAAAGTCAGTCTCTAGGGTCAAATCACAATATTTTTATTAATATTTTTTGCAGAAAAAGGTTATTGTGCATCAAAGATCTACATCAAACATGTAAAAAAGAAAATGGCAACCAATCTGAATTCTTAATGCAATTTATATAAATTGTCTATGGGGCCTGACTTTTGGTGCAACTATATATTGTATTTGGCCTTTCACAAAGTTACAATAAAACATTCTTATTGTAAACAAATAGTAACTCTATAGGGATCAAGCAAAACTGAGGTGACCATGTCCTTAGACTATTAAACTTGTAAAGTTAAAGTTTCTCTTTTACAATAAGAGAGAAAAAACCAGAAGAAAATGAATATTGTTTATAATGCCCTATTCCTGTCACTGCCTTCCTAAGCCATATCTTCCTATAAACCTTTTATTTGGTTTTGTGTCATATATTGCGGTTTATAACATTATTCTTCTTTAACTAGCTTCTGATAATTTCAGTACTGTAATTACAATAAGTCACAAATCCTTTGAATAAAATAATTCTCTACTGTGTGATATTGCAACTGATTATTTTTATCAACGACACTGGCTATAAATAAAAGTGGATAATGATGTTGGCTGTAACTGTAACAAATAGCAACTTTACAGTTAAGCGTCAAAGAGCAGCTCTATTGTGTGCAAAGCTAAAAACATGTCTGCAGTTCAATCATTAGGTCTGCATGTTGTCCCATCATCTGCATGAAGATAAATCTCAAGGAAGAAAAAAAAACATTTCTTTTCAACGCTTTGCAACAAGACAAAGAAATAGTTTTGTGTATACATTTTCAGAAGGAAGAAATATTTTGGCTCAAAGTGGACTTTTTTGTATGGCTGCGTTTCAGAACAACTAAAAGTTTCCAAAGTCCAATCAAGAGAGTGCCATTCATTCAGGCCTCTTGCTTTTAAGTGCTGAAGTGTAATTAGTGGCTTCAGAGTTTTGCTTAAGTGACTAATTCAAATTATCTTGAGAAGAGTGTTTATGTTGGGATCAGCACCTGAATGGTTAGAAAACAGCTAAGCCTACATTATACAGTAAGGACTCAATGAGACCTGAGTGAAGGATATGTAATCTCTTATTTCTTCCTTTGTATCCGCAGTGCTATTCATAGCTTAATTACCAAGATTGCATTTCCTTTCAAAGTCCTTGTCTTGTAAACTGATTGGACATATTAATCCAGTCCTCCTGTTGCAATTTTTCCCACTCATTGTCTAAAAATAAAGTTGTAGAAGTACAGTACACATAACACACATATGTACAGCCCTGAAATTAAGGCCTATATTTGAGAAATCTCTATCAGAAAGGTATAATGAAAGGCTCCCACTAACTCATCAAACAAGGGAAAAAACAAGGAAAAATGGGTGTTAAAATGGCAAAAAATTTCAATAAAAGTAAAGGCAAGATAATATATATTGAGACCAAAAAAAAGCACCCCTAAATTTAATCTCCAATATGAAGCTTCGCTGGTGAAGATCATAGAGAACGGGGTCTTGGAAAACTGGTGAACAGACCACTGAAAATGTTGTCTACTGTGAAAATTGCAACTTTTATCTTTAGGTTAGTAAGAAAAAAATTGAAAATTAATAGTTAATCTCAGACACCATTAAATAATATCTGATAGAATCATACCTATATCACTGTTTACCCTTCAAAAATAATGTTGCAGTGTGTGTGGATTACCTCAACAATGAAAGAGCTTTCCACCATTTAATTGAACAAAATGGCAACTAAGGTGTCATATGGAAGGTCTCCTTGGGGTTAAACCAGCTCTCCCTTCTGCAGTAGAAATGGCAGGCCTGAGTGATTCTAAATTGCTTGATACCAGAAGTGTGTGACTTCCAGTTAGATAGGATTTCAATTAATAATTACCAGTTTAAATACTATTTTTTTTCTCTTCTAAGTCTCACGAGGCCTACTCATTTTTTAACAACAGTGACATGTTCGGTTAGCATTTTCATTCACCTATACACCATAACTTCAAGATCCCTGGCAATACCATAAATACCTTACATTGTAAAAACTTCAGTTTTTACAAGAATTCATACCCTGACTTGTCTTTGTCATTTCATGGGCCATTCACTCAGTATGTAGAGATTATTTAGAAATGCTGTTTGATATTTTGACTCCTAGGGTTTTGTATGACTAAAAGATTAGTTTTCTCACCACTCACCGCTAACTCCTTCTTTCTCTCTGTTTCATAAATGTCATAGTTGCAAAGCAACTAGCAAGAATATATATACCGGTAATATAAATAAAATGATAAAACAATTAAAGCAGTGGTGTACCTAGTATATTTGAAACCAAGAGGGAATAACTTTTAACAGTCTCCTTTTTTATTGTCTGAGCCTGTTTGTTGAAGTGGTTAAGATAACAAGATGGGAACCAGGAGATTGTGAAAAGGGACTTTAATGAGAAACAAATGTTCAAATATATAACTTACAATATCCATTTGTGTCAAAATTCTGGAGGTCATGGTGTGTTCCATCATATTTTCTCACCACTGACAAATATTAACTTTTTCTTACTTTTTTCTGATTAATGGGCTTAATTCTTTTATACAGATTTGATGATAGTGATGATAATGAAGATGATAATGCCAACTGCTATGACTACAAACAGCTAAAGTGAAGATTACTTAGACATGAGTCTCAAACTCATGCCATCACAATAGTGTCCTGTGATGCATTGGGACATTTCCCCCCTTTGTTAAACCGGGCATGGGCAGCACATGATGCATCCAGCCCATGGGCCGGGTGTTTGACAGCTCTGGCTTAGAAGATCAATATTAGAAAATATTCATAAAAATTCTTTGAAAATCTATTTTGAACAATTGAATTATTTTTTAAAAAATAATGTCCCTCAAACTTTAAGAGAACCAAATACTTCCAATTCACTTTCAAAATTATCTGCCACAAAATGAAAATTTGCAATACTCCAATCTTATTATTCCATATTAAACTACAAAATGTCTCATTGGCATGAATGAAGCTTAGCTAATAATAAGCAATATAAAACTGTAACTTCGTTAGTTTAAAAAAAAAGCTGCTTGGCATTTGGAAAGGTACAAATAAGCAATCACAAGAGGATGCATTTTGCCTTACTGAGCAAATTCAGGGCTTTTAAAAATTCTGAATGCATTTTATGCATTATTTTAGGTACACTAGTTGCAAAATTAGAATGCACCACTGAACTTTGGTTGCAAAACACTTTCAAATGTTTTTAATTAAGTCAAAGATATTCTGCACATTTTAAATGTATATGTTTTTCATCACCCCTTTTCTAAAAACTGTCTTTGCATAACCTGAAGCTTATATATTTTATTTCAGTGTGGTAAAACCTTAACAGTCCCCCATTTAGAGATTACAGATAACACCAATCAATTTTTCATCCCGTCAGCACCTTGAAGTAATGAAGTGTATTGCATCCAAAATACTCCAGGCTTTCCACTATTTGTATCATGACCTTATGAACTGAACTTTTGCTAGACCAATTCTTGAATACAGCTCATCTGTCTGGAATCTGCATAAATACAATTGAATGAGTCCAGAGATATTTCACGAGAAGAGTCCTCCACTCCTCTGCTCGCAACAGAATACCTTATGCCACCCGACTTGAAATTTTGAGCTTAGACAATTTAGAACATGACTGTCTTTTATCCGACCTAAGTGTAGTACATAAAATTATCTGCTACAATATCCTACCTGTCAATGAATACTTCAGCTTCAACCACAACAACACATAAGCACACAATAGATACATGTTAAACCACTCCCAATGTGATTGCAGAAAATATGACTTCAGTAATGGAGTTGTCAATGGCCCGAATGTACTACCTGACACTGTGGTTTCTTCCCCAAACCCCCCAAATCTCCACTTTAGACTGTCTACTGTTGACCTCACACCATTCCCAAGAGGTCTTTAAGGAGTGTGCATAAGTACACCAGCATGTCTACCGTGCCTGTCTTAATATTCCCTTGTATTCATATTTGTTTCATGTATTCATAATCATGTCTATACTTGTATCTGTTATGTAATTCATGCTTGACGAAAATAAAATAAATAAAAACACATTATATACTTGCAAATCACATTACTTGCATCATAATGTCATGATGCAAATGAGGGCAATTGATGGAACTAATATAAATTTGGATGTAATAATTGCTTTACCCCTGAACAGTCTAATACTGAAGTTGTACTGTAAACATAGTTATAAAGAATATCCATATATTCAACAGCTTTGCCTATCTATCCTTTGTTGAAGCTTTGGGACACTGGATGAGGGTCTCCACCCATGAGTTATGGGCTCCCATAATGCCAGCTTGCTCACTCTCCAAATGACAAGTGTAAATGTTAAAAAATGCCCATCGACCGTTGCTCTGCTACTTCTTTCCTTTTATGATTGAACCCCAAATCAAAGGAAATGTATCCCTATCTCCTTCCCAACCTCCTAAAACATTAACTTGCAGAGTGCTTAAATAATTAATATTTTAAAGTGCTTTTCAACAGTGACTTTAAAATAAAATTAATTGACTTTTCTTGTGATTTCACATAACTGACTAAAAGCAGGATTTTACATCTATTGTAAGACATACATGTTTACCAGAGGTGGTATTCAGCAGGTTCTGACCAGTAAATACCACTGCTAAGTGGCCCTGCCCCCATCTATTCTCTGCCTCCTGAGTCCCAACTGATCTGGAGGGAATGGGGATTTTGTAATAATCTTCCCCTGGAGTGGGGTGGGAATGGAGATTTTATAATATCCTTCCCCTGCCATGCCCACCAAGCCACACCCACCAAGCCATGCCCACAGAACTGATAGCAAAAAAAAAATTGAATCCCACCACTGATGTTGATTCATGTAAATGGTCATTCCTTAACTTTAAGAAACCCATTATTCACTTGAAAAGATGATAATGAAACTAATGCATATATTAACAGAAATGTAATAAGTTATAAGTATAAGTTACACACACACACACACATTTGTGCTGATAAATAAATATATATGCAGGCAATACAGGATTTATTTGATTTCATGAAGGGAGTTTCATGTCCTTTGATGAACCAGGAGCCATTCTAGACTTCCCCTACTGAAGTAAATTGCATAATGGCATGTAGTTAATATATTCAGACAACAGACCATTAGAGTACCTTCAAAAGGCTACTTACTTGTACATCCTTGTACACATAATGTAGAATATGCTGAAACTGTCATTCTCATAAAAGTGCTCATGTACAGTTTTCTATAAATACCTTCTATATTTCTTTTTTCTATCTTAATTACAGAACCTCTGCAGATATTTTCACACCAGGTTTTATAGTGTTATAAATGATATAGAAGTTGAGATCTGCTTTAGAGCTAATGTACACATGAATAATTTATTATAAGTTTAGAAGCACTGGACAAAAGAACCTGGTTTCAGCATTTCATGGATAGAGATAACTAAAAAAAAGGCCATTGAGCTTTTTAAAAAAACAAGAAGAGAGTAGTGAAGGCAAAGAGAATTAGCATCTCTCCCTCTTCTTCCAGGCACTAAATTGTTTTGCTTTGTTTTGCTTTTTCTTCTAATCCCAGCAAGATTTTTACATTTCACATTTTCCCAGAGCCTGAAATAATCTTACACATCTCATTTTGTCTTTTGGGCTTCTTGAGTTGATACCTTTGCTTAGAAGACACCCAAAGCTGAAAGATGGGTTCAATACTATCAGAGCCCAAGGTCAACTGGCAGAGCCAAGATTTTAGGAGGCCAGGAGTGGAGGTGGGAGAACACTCTAAAAGATGAGGGCCACAGCAGAAGACGCTCTTCTTCTGGACCACACCAGGTGAAATTCTTTAGCAGGAGGATTCAAAATAGGCCTCTTCAATTGAAGCAAATGGGACTGGCCAATCCCATTGGGGTGAGATGGCTTTTTATAGGAGCCATGGTGGCACAGTGGTTAGAATGCAGGATTGCAGGATAATTTTGCTGACTACCAACAGTTTGATTCTCAGGAGCTCAAGATTGATCAGCATTCCACCCTTCTAAAGTTGGTAAAATGAAGGGCCAGATTGTTGGGGCAATATTCTGACTCTGTAAACCACTTAGAGAGTGCTGCAAAGCACTATTAAGTGGTATATAAGTCTAAGTGATATTGTTATATACATTAGACTCATCCCAGAAAGGCCTTTATAGGTAATAATCAACACCTTGATTGGATCCAGAAGCAAACTAGCAACCACTATAGCACCTGCAACAGTGATGTAACATGGGCCACCCGATGGGCCTCCAGAACTGTCCACGCCAATATATTCTGTGCCAGTTGTAGCTTCCAAAGCTCCTCAAGGGTTACACATTACCCATGGAGAACACATTGCAGTAATTTGAGAGATTTAGTCAGGAGGGCATCTATATTTCCCTTCGCCTGATGTTTTCTGCTTCATCAGTTCCTCCTGCTCTTTAAAAAAAGTCTAGTTAATAATTATAGAGGTCTGAGCTTTAATGGAGAAGTGCTGTGGCCCAGATAGGACTGCATGTTTTGGAGTAGCAGTTGCCAATGAATGCTGAAATCAGCTGTCACAATAGATTGATTTTAAAGGACTATTTTATTTTCAGAAACAGAAAGTTTTGCTCCTGATGTCTACAACTAAATATACATTTCCATCATTGACAGTGTACTCCTCGAACAATGATGTAGTCAAAGCAGACACTTAGAATTTGCTGGAAATTACTGTTTTAGATTAAGTCTCCTGTCAAGAGATGAAAATAGAAATTTCTGCAGGCACAAACACTCATTTTATTGAAAGCAATCCATCTCTTTCGTGTACTCATATTCCTAGCAGTTGAAAGATATTTGAGTTAATCATAATGTAAAGTGTGTTCAGATGAATTTATGATAGAGATTAAGAACATCTGCCCCCATATTAAACTGAAAATTCACTGTTAAATGTCAAGACTCTAAAACATATTCCGATGAAATGCTGCTGTGTGTGAAAATTTGAAATCCAAGAATCTGTCAGGACCATTTATGGGAAATGTTGTAAACTCCAGTGTTTTATTAAAGAAACATACAATCTCTCAGTAAGATATTGTAGCTGCCAGATGGCCAGAACGAGCCCACAGCTAATATTTTGGAGTTTCATTATAAAAACTGTGTTGGGCTCCCCACTGTCATTCAAGGGTCCCAACTAATTAGCAGTTGCTGTTCAAATTGTATTATCTTCAAATGGGATGCATTTATTTGAACAATGGTTTCTGATTAAATAATGGCTTCTAATAAGGATTCTGTTGGTTTCTTTATCAATGGAGTCCTGCTTGCCTCAATATGGGAGTTCCTTCTTCCAGGCTGTACCTGCTTAGTATGTGTAGAGGCAAAGCTCACCATCCATCATTTGTCATTTCTCTGTCGATTGGTGGCAAAATGTGCCAATGCTCACCAGGTTTTATCCAAGGCATCTGCTTCGAATGCCCTTCAGCACATAAAGTTAGAAATGATATGAGGGCCCTGAACAGATGCAAAGTATATTATCATCATAAAGTTGAGGAGTGCTCATGAACTAGCGATAAAAAAATATATATCAGATTCCTGATCAGGGAATGGTGTTTCCAGATAGATCAGAGCTTTCACAGGATAATAGTCTGATTTTATCTCCGCCAATTTATGAATCAATGTCAACAAGGTTAATGGGACACAGATAATGGTAGGTCTATTTCTTTTCTTGTCATTCAATGCAATAGATGCCACTGGAGGAATGTTACTTGTGAAAGACGTGGTTCACTCCTACTGGAGAACAAATACTTGAGAAATAATTTGAAATAGATTAGGAGCTCATAGAGAAGGGAAAGATAAAACTGGTGTGAGTAGAAGTTCACTGGCCAGCATTCAACACTCAGATAAGCAGAGATTAACACCAAGATTAACACTAGACCCAACAATCTGGAAGTAAATAATACCCCAATCATAGTCATAGTCATAGTCACTTTATTTGTATGCCGCCCTTTTCCCTGGGGGGACTCAGGGCGGCTCACAGTTCAAAAGGGGAGGGGAAGGACAAACAATTTACAACATAAAGACACTACATCATTTAAGAACACAACAGTCATACAATTCGAGTGGGGTTAGAGTCTTTAACCCCAGGCCAGCCGGGACAGCCAGATTTTAAGGGCGGCGCGGAAGGTCTGGAGGGTGGTGAGGGTCCGATCAATGAACTACCATAGCTAACAGCCTAATCAAAACAGCCTAATCAAGGAACTACCAAAAATATTCCCATAAACACTCAGGGCAAATCACTAGTATATAAACAGAAAGCAAACATCACACCCTACTATCACTGATGATGTTACCTAGTTGGATAATGAGAGGTCTGCAAGAAAACAACCAAGCTCAGAGAGCATCAAGGACCTCACATTTCAACCCTGAAATATTCTCTTCTATTGTTACTGAACAGCGCAGTGGTTAGAGTGCAGTACTGCAGGCTACTTTTACTGGCTGCCTGCAATTTGGCAGTTCAAATCTCTCCAGGCTCAAACTTGACTCAGTCTTCCATCCTTCCAAGATGGGTAAAATGAGGACCTAAATTGTTGGGGGCAATATGCTGACTCTGTAAACCACTAAGAGAGGGCTGTAAAACACTGTAAAGCAGTATATGTCGAAGTGTTATTGCTACTGTAATGTATAATTTTAGTTATTTATATTGTATTAATCTTGGTGTTTAATGCACATAGTTTATGTTTCATAGTGATTCTTAATCTTTTAATGAGTGATACAATATATGTATTGAACTAATAATTAATTATATCTTAGAAATATTCAATCTCCATGACATGTGAAAATTTCTGGTTTATCAATCTCAATTTTATTTACTTTTTCTCATATTCTCTTTTGTACTTGTTTATTTTTTTCTTAAAGGTGTCCAGTAAAAGAAGAGGGGAGAAATGGATATAAAACATGCAAAGATTGGCAAAAGAATGTTTTAGAAGTCTATAATGCTGGGAAATATGAAAGGAACAAAGAAAAAGGGGACAACCAGAAGCAAGAAGGATGAACTGTTACACTGGCAGTAGATATAATATTGAAAGTCTAAGGGATAAGTTGGGGCAGCTTGTTTAAGGTGACCAGATTTTCAGATTGGTGAAGAGGGACACCATTGACCGCAGGGGGGGGGGCGCTTGATTAAAAAATTTATATTTTGTCAAAAGGTCACAAAAGGCGATTACATGACCCCAGGACACTGAAACCATCATAAATATGAATCTGTTGCCAAACATCAAAATTTTGATCACGTGACCATGAGGATGCTGCAATGGTCGCTAAGTGTGAAAATGGTCGCTAAGTGTGAAAAATGGTCATCAGTCACTTTTTTCAATGCCATTGTAACTTTGGTCACTATACCACCTTTCTTGCCACAGTTCTTAAGTGAATCTTAAGTGAAGATATTATATCTTAAGTGAATCTTAAGTCTTAAGTGAAGATGTTATACAGTAGAACCTCTGGTCACGAACGCTTCTGACCAAAATATTCACATTCTCCCCCCCCCCCGCTGCTGATTTCCCCTTCTGCACCATTTTTTTTTTGTAAGCACCATACTGGACATACTCCTGGAGCCTCACATCCTCCATAAATTTACTACTGGGCCAAAGGTGAGTCCCTACATTTTGTGTTTGTAGGTTTCTCAGTTTAAGAACACAGCATGGAAATGGAATCTCTTCTGTCTTAAAGCTCTAAGTGGGTTAAAACCAGCTACCTCCTTTCTCTTAACGTTTGAAGATTCTGCTGTCATGTATATGAATTTAGCCAGGCAGAGTTCTCTCCACTGTGCATCCTGCTCTAAAATCAACCGATGGAGCAAACTCACAAATGCATGGGAAATGTGAAGAACAGTTTCTGTTTTTCTCCCCAGACTTTTTGTTTTGTTTTGCTAGCTTCCCATAGAGAGCAATAGAGAATTATTTGAATGAGGACAAGAGACACTCAAGAATCAAGAAATAGGGAAAACAGAAAAGGGAGCCTGCTCCCAGCTAGCTAAGAGAGGAGAAGACCAGCCTGGTTTCTAACCTTTGTCCAGCAACCAAAGCCCCATGTGGTGCTCCCAAATAGCCTTTATTCAGAGCACCACCTCTCGATTCGCATCCTCTCCAGCGCAGCAATTTATTAGAAATGATGATGAGAGGAGCTGTAATTCAGCACATCTGGAGGGCACTGACCAGGGAGCAGATGCCCTGAAAAGGCATTTAGAGGCGGGGGAGGGAGGGTTTAGGTTAAAGAAGGGAAATGGGAAGGAAACCAAGGCTTTAGCCCCAAGTCAGCGGCTGGTCAATCCACGAGGGTACATTCCTGGTGGAGGGAGCTTTGAATTAAGTTCACTGAGGATGGTGGGCTACTTCTGATGTTTAAAACACCCAGCCTAAAACTTGACCAGGCAACCACTACCCCCACCCCACCCCTCTCTCTCTTGTTCAAGAATTCTCACCTGCACCCTCTGGTCTGGCAACCTATCTTGCCCTACCTGGTGAACAGGATGACGCCGTGCTCCAGGGGGCTGTTGCTTACTTTCTACCAGCTCTCCCGGATCAGCTTCTGATCCGCGCTGGAAAGTCCGTCGCGCTCCATTTTTCTCCCAGAGCGAAGTGCCAAAGGGGAGCAGCAGCGCTGTTTCGGGTTAAAGCTCTGCTCGCTGCTCAAAGGCTCGGGCTGCCCCCAGAGGAACAGGTGGCCCGGATCCGGATCCCCGAGCAAATAATAAACAAATCCACACGTGGGGCTCAACGGAGCTTTGAAAGCCGCTTTCTCGCCCAGAACTCTGCCCAGAGAAGGAGCCCGAGCACTCCGGGGAAACGCGGCAAGCCAGCCCTTCAAAGTCATGCCGGCACTTTAGGGTGCCCCTCGGCCGCCATTCAGTGAAAGATGTTTCGCTGAATGGCGGGCGAGTTCTAAACTGCCGGCATGACTTTGAAGGGCTGGATTGCCTTCTGCGCGGGCCGACATGGACGGCAAGTGGCAAGCCAGCCCTTCAAACTCATGCCGACACTTTAGCATGCCCCTCGGCCGCCATTCAGCGAAAGATGTTTTGCTGAATGGTGGGCAAGTTCTAAACTGCTGGCATGACTTTGAAGGGCTGGATTGCCTTCCACGCGGGCTGACATGGAAGGCAAGCGGCAAGCCAGCACTTCAATGTCATGCTGGCACTTTAGCGTGCCGGCAGGCAGGGCTGGAGCGAGCGAGCGAGCGAGCGTGCTCCATCCCAGTAGGTGCATGAGCGGAGCACTTTTCCAGCACTCCTGTGCCTGGAGAGCTCCGTCTGCATATGAGCCCAGGATCTGCCGCTTGCCCTCCCTTGCTCTGCCCTGCCCTGCCACCCGCCTTCCCTATTTAGGGGCTCCTCCAGCAGAAGTAGCAGAGTTGCGTCGAGCGCCGCTCTGCCTTCCTCCGCGCTCTTCCCGCCCAGATGCCCAAAGCCTCCCAGCCCGCCCGGCCCGGGGTGAGTCAGCTGCAGTGCAGCGGGAGGCGATCCCACCACCATCCGCCCGCTCACTCGCCCTGCCCGTCACTTACTCTGAGTTCGGAGAAGAAGCGGCAACCCCAGGTGGCTCTTTTCGCAGAGGCTTTCCCATGGCTTGTCTAGAAGTGGAGCTGGAAAGGCGAGCTCGCTCCCCCGCACATCCGCCCGCTCACTCGCTACGCTACCCCATCCATGCGAGCAGCAACGGATGGGCGGGGGAGCGAGTCAAAGAAGGCACCAAAATTAAGCGGGATATTTTGGGAATGGCCCAGGACGCAGGAAAAATTATGAGAAGGCGTGCCTGTCCCGCTAAATGCGGGACATCTGGTCATTCTAAGCTTGTCCTGGAGAAAATGTAGTTTCTAAGAGCAGACACTGACTTAGTGTCACATAATCAAACAATTTATATTTTTCTTCTATTGAACTACAATTTTTCCTTTAAAAAAAGAGGATGTAGGAAACAAACAAACATAGAGGATTAGCAACTAAACCTCCAAATTCTAGCAACCTTGATACTAATTGTTGTACACCCAGAGTCACATATACAGATGCATATACATGCATGTACCTGCATAGATGCATTCACAACTCCAGTATCTTCATAAACATGCTTTTGCATGAGAGGTTTATGGAGAAATTGTATGGTTTCATTCTCAATGTCTCTTAAAAAGTTGTTGACAATTTCCCTAAACAAAATGCAGTATAGCTTTCTGCTTAAAACTGACTTAATATTGTATGGAATTGCTATTTAGGTGAGTAAAATGTTATATAGACCCTTCCTTCCTTCCTTCCTTCCTTCCTTCCTTCCTTCCTTCCTTCCTTCCTTCCTTCCTTCCTTCCTTCCTTCCTTCCTTCCTTCCTTCCTTCCTGGGGTGGGTTGCTCCCAGCATTACTTCTGGTTCAATGCACGAGTGCACATTTGCACAAAAATAGGTCTGCACATGCACAAAACATTAAAAAAAGAAAAATAATAAAGTTGTATAATTACAATTGTTCTGCACATGCACAGAACTGAAAATCAAGATGGCAGCCCCATAGGAGAACCAGTTTGGGAGCATGGAAGGCCTAGGTCGCTGCCAGTTCCAGGGCCCTAGGCCACCAAACCACTACCGGTTTGCATGGAATCCACCTCTGCTTCCTTCCTTTCCTCCCTCCCTCCCTCCCTCCCAGATAACCTTCAGGAAGCTATTAGAAAGCAACTAGTCTCCTAGGCACAATGTTGACTCCCTCTTGTTTGTCTGTTGTCTGGTTTGTTATCTGGTGAGTTGGTTAATAAGTTTGTCTTAGGGCTGCTTATGATCTTTTTATCTTTTGTCTTTTTCACTGAACTGTCCAGAGTCATTAAACTGGCCTATAAATAGTCCATAAAAATAATTAAATAATGTTTCTTTTATGATATGCAATCAAGATATTTAAAAAAAACCCATCTACAATAAGTAGATTTGTGGTTCAGTATGACTAATCACAGCATTATAGATAAAAGTATACATTCTTTAAATAAGGGCATAAATGTTTTCAGCTAGCAACTGAAAACCTACCCCTGTAGAATAGTAACCGGGTATAAATATAATGTATGAATGCAGTTAAATTTAATTCTCAGTTATTGCAAAACTCTTGGCAATGCAAAGCAATACAGATATATAAAAATATGGCATAGAATGATGGCACATTGTCACATCCACACAGTTAGTACACAGAAAATTCCAACTGGAGAGTTTGATTTCATGTATTTACTTCAAAACCAAACTCACAAAGTGGTAACTTATTGGTAAAACTAGAGGTTCACAGTTTGTGAGTGCAAAATCCTATGCATATTTTTTTCAGAAATGAAACCTAGGTACCCTATTGAGAATAGAGTGCATTGACTTAGAGTCACCTTCACAGTGGGTACCTTCCAGCATATCAATTGTTTCTGACTTGACTGAGCAGTTTATTAGTCACAAGAGATATTTATTTCAATAACAGACTGATTCTCTTGCTTTCTGATGTTCTACTTAAGCTGCAATAAAATCTGTGGCTTAGGGATTTGTGTTGCTTTTTTAAAAAAAAAATCTAAGTCAGTAGCTGTTATGGCAGGGGAATAATATGAGCAGACATCCCAATTTTGCAGTTCAATGCATGCAATTACGCAAATGATTTTATATTTAATTCAATGGGGCTTCAAGTGAGCTCGACTTCTAACCCATATGTTTTAGACTTTGAGAGTTAAGCGCGCCATTTAAAAGAAAAGAAAAGTTTTCCCACCCCTCTCAGTTCCATATTTGTTTATTCCATGATCATTGCTGACTTCCTGAGAGCACTGCTGAGACATACAACTGCATTCCTGTATTTCTGTTAAAGGCTGAACAAACAGGACACTTTCTTTGTTGTATTCATTAAACTTAAGTGAAATCATTATGTTTGAATGAGCAACAGTAAAGCATGAGGATCTTGCAAGTAAAGGAAGTTATTATTTAATTATTAAACTTATATGCTGTCCATCTCACCAAAGGCAATTCTCAGTGGGTTACAATTAATCAATGAACATGCAATATAAAACACAAAAAACAAACAAACAACAGAGACATTGAATTGACATTAAAATTGATCAGGATGCAGAGGAAGGGAGCAAGGGATGAGAGTCTTATCTAATCTTATCTAAAGAGTCTTATCTAAAAGACAAATTCCTTGTGTATCCAATCACACTCAGCCAATAAAGAATTCTATTCTATTCTAATCCATTAGCCACAGTGGTGGGTTACAAAAATTTTAGAACGTCTTCTGTAGGAGTGGCCTGCTTTGTGGGAGTGGCTTGCTGGCCAAGTGACCAAGTGGGAGTGGCTTGGCAGTCATGTGACTGGGTGGGCATGGCCAACTTGTAAAATGTGGTGAAACTCACTTAACAACGCTCTTGTTTAGCAACCAAAATGTTGGTTCAGAAACTCCGGCATTTGAAGCATGCAAGTCTTAAAGCTGTCAAGTTACAAGACCCTTGCACCCCTAACCCTTTAGGAAAAAAAAAACAGGGGTGTTCAAACTTGACAGCTTTAAGGCTTGTGGACTTCAACTCCCAGAATTCCTCCTCTTCATCTTGATGATATACGGACGGGTGGGTGTCGGGAGTTGGAACCGGTTCTAAACAGCACTATAGCTTTGTGGAACCTCTTCTATAGAAGAAGTTAGAACTGGCAGGAACCCGCCCCTGATTAGCCACCTCCAGAATGATACACTCCTATTGGGCCCCAGGCCAATTGACAAAGTGATGTTTTCATGCCCTTTCAGAAGGCCAAAAGGATGGGTACTGATCTTATCTTGAGAGGAGTCACAATCTCACATCAGTAGGACCCACAGCAGAAAAGATATCTTGGAGTCCACCAGCCAGATGGAGTCTGCAACATGTTCCTGATACACAGGGGGCAGGTTAATCCCATTGGGATGAGATGGTTCCTTAGGTATCTATTCCTGTGATTGACACTCTATTCTATAACCTATGATAGTGACATGGATGATAACCCCATCTCATAGAATTACTCAAACCTGCTCAGTTTGAAGCAAAATTCCAAAGTATTCTTTTATATAACTTAAAAGTAAGGGTAATGTCAGGTGCAAGAAACCAGGAACCAAGATAGAGTTTAAAAGTACTATGAGTATTTCATGCTACCTATACACAAGAATATGAACTACTATTCATGATCAAGACAAATTGGTGCTAGATAATAGTCAATTGACTGCAAGAGGAGCTGGACTTAGGTTTCCTGTGACTCCAAACTGATGATGCATTTGACTCCACCCTCAGGCACAGCCTGATCATCTGCTTCAGATATTTCAAATCTAGAATCAATGTATAAATATATTTACAGTATGGGAATTCTCAGTCATCCAGGTCATAGTTGTCTCAAAGGTGCTTTTTCAAAAGACAACACGACTTTTTTTTTAGAAGGAAGAAGAAGAAAAAATAGGTAGTCCTCATTTACCAACTACCTCATTTAGTGACCATCCACAGTTATGACAGTGATGAACAGTAACTTTATGACCAAACATCACATTTATGACTTTTGCAGGTCTGCAAAGCAAAGGAAAGCTGAAGTAAGATTGTAAGTGCAGTCACAGTTTCACTTAATGACTGCTTTGCTTCAAATAATTTGCACAAGGATCTATAGAAATCCCCAAAACTTGAAAGTGTGGCAAATTGGGTTTACTCCAAATGAAGAACTGCTAAAGAAGATCTTTAAAAAGAGTTAATGAATAGAAAAGTGAATATAAATAGAGTAGAAGAACAAAGGGTTATTGGAGAGTTATCAGCTTTCCTTAAACATAAGGTACAATTAATTGGTGAATCAATTTGGAAATATTTTTAACGGAAGGTTAATAGGCATGCTTTTTGACAGACAGAATACTTGACAAGTATTTTCACAGGGGAAAAAAGACCTTAAGAAAAATGTTGTTTACATCAGCTAGATCAGGGGTGTCAAACTCAAGGCCTGGGGGGCAGATCCAGCCTGCGGGGTGCTTAGATCTGGCCCACAGGGCCATCCTGGAAGCAGCAAAGGACCAGCCCACATTGCTTCTGTCAGTGAAAACCACAGGCGCCCCTGACATGTGTGACATTGATCTGGCCACGCCCACCCTGGCCATGCCTGCCCCCCCCCGAGGTCAATCACAACCCTGATGCAGCCCTCAATGAAAATGAGTTTGACACCCCTGAACTAGATTCTTGAAAAACACCACCTTTATTTGACAAGGCTTATATTTTTTTTATTCTGAATAGACCCAAATTTAATTATCAGCATTCAGCAGAGTAAAATAAATCATTCTAATTAGGATTTGAATCTTAAGCATTTCTAGAGAGGGAAGCAATGATGCCATTTATTTTTATATGATCATCATCTGATGATTCGCAACAGATGATTCCTAAACAGAATTAACAGTTGCATGCTATTTATTGGGACTGCAGAAAGGAAAATGGGAATGAATTTGAGGAAGGAGAGACCTCTAAATGATATATTTGTTATTTTTTTTTAAATCCATGTTTATTTTCTGACTTGCTGTGTGTTACACGTATTAGGGTAGTTAGAGAACACCAGTCAGCTGAATCTGCAAAGTATGAATTAAAAAATTAGGAAAGCCCAATAAGCACATCTTTTCATAATTGGGTTATAAGATTCATCGCAGTTGAGATTCCTGTTCTGTTTTATTTTTAACAGCAGGACATTGAAAAACTATCATGCAGTTGCTTATGCAATGGAATATATATCTCAAGCTGCTTATTTATTTATTTATTTTCATTAAGATACTCCAAGGGGAACAAAGATGAATAGGACAAAAAATAGAATGATTTGATAAAGACTTGAAATACCAGACTAGAAAGATATAAATACCATCTATATAAATTCTGTAGGGAAATTCTCTATCCAAACTCTTAGTGGGACTTATTCTGGTGCCCTCCCTCCCCATTATTAAAGGCTAGTTCCTATTATACTATTAAGTAACCTACAGGACTAAATTTGTTCATTGGAGAACAGGAAAGTAATGTCTTTATTTTAATGTAAAACTTTCTTGACTGAATTATTAAGACATAATAACTGAAAGGAAAAATCATTTTAAAGCATTCTAACTTTGTTTTGCTTTTACCCTTTCCCCCTCATTCTGAGTAGTATTACATTATAAAGAAGAAAACAAGAAGAAAAGTATTTCCAGATCCTCTGAAATACTTTACACAGCAAACACTGTTAGATGGCATTTGGAGGATTGCTGTTTCTTGTCTATTGTCCATAAAAAGCTTTCCCAAAGGAAGAAATTCACGTGTTGTTAAGGAAAGGGGCCTTCTTCCATTTTTCTTTATTTTAGTCTCTTGGGCAACCTTTCTTCATTTATGATTTTTTTTAAAAAAAACAGAGTACTTTAAAGAATTCTTTAATGCTCAATTCATTTGCTCCACCTCATTTTCTTTCTGCTATCTCTGAAAGTGATTCATCTTATCCTTGACAGCTACAACTTAGTGCTTTTTTAAAAAGTTACTAATATAATCATCTTATTTTTAATACAGTAATACTCACCTACAGGAACATGAAGTTTACTTCTCAATATTAGGAGGGATCCTAAAGATTTTGGTTTTCTTTATGTACCTCATTTCTAGAATTATACCACCCATCCATAAAAGCCGGAAAAACTGAACTCCATTTTTCTGACTTTGGAATCACATCTCTAAATATATGTCAAAGCAAACTTGGAGCTTTTCTTCTTCTTCTTAAATAGTGAAAAAAAGCAGATTTAAAAATTATTCCGCTTCTAAAAGTCTGATCCAGAAAGTACACGTTTAGTTTGATCTAAGGAGATTAAAATGCAATTAATAGTAATGCTGCTAACTATGAAGAAATATAGTAGATGGCATTATCTTGGTATGCCGGCAAAAATTCAGGTCTGAGGTAAAAAGCTCAGATTTTGGGCGGGGAGGCTACAAGGTTTGCAAATCTTTATTGACTTATTATTGTTCAATGCTGCATAGGAATGAGAAAAATGGCAGTAAAACTTTAAAAGCAGGAAAACTGGAGATTAGCTTTAAGAATGTAGCAGTTTCCTAGTGAGAAGGCTGGCAGGTTTAAATATGCATCTCTGCTGAAGGGAGATCAAGGAAGATTAGAATAATTCACTACTACCGCTTGAAACCCAAAAAAAAATAGTTGGGATTTCTGAAGAAAACAACATGATTTTTAATAAACTATTTAAGGAATAGTTTGATACTAATTGCTTTGGTACCGATCTCCCTCTATTTTTGTCATTCAGTTAACAAGTATGAGAGCTTTTCATTAGAATTCAGACAAAATGTTACTGACATTAAGTACAACTTCATATGAGTTTCCCTCTCCACCAGCCTCTTTATTTGGAATAAACCAGGATCTAGATCAAGATCAAGCACATATCTATGGAGACTGAGAGTCATCCAGGTCATGTTGTCCCAAAGGTGCTTTTTTTCCAAGAGGCAACTGGACATTCTGGGTTTGTTTTGTTTTTTTTTTAAAGAAATTTCGCTTCTCATCCAAAAAGCTTCTTCATCCAAGAGCTGAAGAAGCTTTTTGGATGAGAAGCAAAACATCTTCAGAGTAAAAACTAGAAAGTCCAGTTGCCTCTTGAAAAAAAGCACCTTTGGAATCCCAGCACATAAGAAGAGAAAGTTTAATTCATCAGTAAACTGCCCAGTGCATTTCAGTTGTTCCTGGATTGTGCTCCTTGGAAGACATTGAATTGGCCCAAAACATCCTAGAGCTTTGTAGATCTTCTCCCCGCTCATTTAATTCATACTCTTTAGTTTAAAATCTCCCAGGTGTACCATCACCATCATCACCGCCATCACCATCATCATTCTCACTTTGGAGAATTAGTATAGGACAAGTCTAAGAAGCTGCATCTAGACAGAAAAGCCTTTTCTGGAGATTTTTTATGGAGAAAGAGCCATGGTGGTGTAGTGGTTAGAATGCAGTATTGCAGGCTACTTCTGCTGCCTGCTGGCTGCCTGCAATTTGAGAGTTCAAATCACACCAGGCTCAAGGTTGACTTCTTCCGAGATTGGTAAAATGAGGACGCAGATTGTTGGAGGCAATATGCTGACTCTGTAAACCATTTAGAGAGGGCTATAAAGCACTGTGAAGTGGTATATAAGTCTAAGTGCTATTACTATTCTCAGTCATCCAGGTCACGGTTGTCCCAAAGGTGCTTTTTCAAGAGGCAACTGGAGTTTCTGGTTTTTCTTTGAAGATGTTTCACTTCTCATCCAAGAAGCTTTTTGAAGTGAAATGTCTTCAAAGAAAAATCAGAAAGTCCAGTTGCCTCTTTAAAAAGCACCTTTGGAATGGCCTTTTCCATGTTCTCCATGATGATTTTGGACATAGTTATATGCATATCGATCACAGTTCTTCTTTCCAAATTAAATTACTTTTGTTTTCTAGATGTGACGAGCCACTAAATAAAGTATGAAATGGCACTGTATTATATTATTAATATTATTATTACCTATTATTCTTAACAGCAGGAAAGAGCTTTATATTAGATTTTGTACTGCAGTGGTTTCCTGTAAGGTATATCATGCTGCTGCTTCCATTCTGGAGATAAAACAAGGATTTGAGACACGCACATAGGCAGTTGCCAGAGTTAGATAGAGAAGATATGTGGCACCTAAATCCAGGCTGGACAATGTCCTGCTCCTCTGTCCTGGAAACAAATTCTAAAAAACTAAGTGAGTTCCCAAGCTTTTGTACTGGGACTTCCCTAATGCTAGTAGCAAACTCAGCACTACATGTCCTACAATCCTACATGTGTCAATGATTGCTAGGAATTCCAGGTTTTTTTCTTTTCTTTTTAAAAGACATAATGAAAACGTAGCTGAGAAGTTATAGCAAAGTCAAGCTGGCCTTCATTTCATCTGCTACGAATTTCAAGGACATTTTGTTATCTGTGTTCAACATAGCAGTAACTTCCCAGCCAACAACTTTCTTACAGCACACACTTTTATTACAGTTTTCCCTTGCTTAACTGTCTTTCCTTGAAAATAGCAATCCTTATTTGGTCTGCTGTACAGACACTTCTGTCCTCCTACTTAATGATATGGATTGGTGGATACTCATAGAGCATTATTATGACTGTACTGGAAAAATCCTGCATCTGTTCAGACCTGGCAGACTTACGTAATTTCCACTCTGAAATAAATATATATATATATTTGCTTTCTTCAATTTAGTTCCTACTACTTCATGTGGGCAAAAAAAAAATCTCTCTCTTAAACCTTTTCCCCTTCATTACCTTGAGTCAAGCTCATTTTCTCCCTTGCACAAATGGATTTCAATCATATTCTGGCTATGCTATTTGGTCCACGCAAACTCCAAACGACGCTGTGTCTCGAGCACTCAGGAGGAATGAAAGGAAATGTCACATATATTTTTGTGCCACTGTTCTCGAGCCAAGTGGTTTTGAAACTCCCCCCCCCCCGAAACTTTTCTATAGAAATACTGGTACTTTTGTAACATACATGTATATATTTCACCAGTACCATTTCATAGGTCTATATTAGTAGGGATAGGAAGCATCCTTTGTGGGCTGTATTGTCCCTTTTGAAGTGGACAACATGAGGTGGACATTCTCTGGTTACCCACAAGGATAGTCACACAAGTCTCTCTGTGTGTGTATTTTGTGAATTGGATACTCCATCCAACTACCTGTCCCACTCAGGAAGGCCAACTAAAGCATTGCGATGCAGTTTTCCCTCATTAAAAATGTCTCTAAATCAAAATGCTATGTAGAAAATACTGGCCCATTTCACTTTGCTTTGCTAACTTCCCTGTCTCTTGGTTAATAATGCAATATGTTTTTGGATGAATAGATCCCTAATAACAATAGATCCAATATTTATACAATCAGACAAATGTACAGCTTCCTACAGATTCCATCTACCTACTTGTCTAAGATTAATGTGGATTGATTGGCTTTTTGTAAACCTTTACAAGTTTCCTGCATAGACAAGGGAGAATGGATGAAATTTGGGAAGTTCTATTTTCCCTTTCTCTTTTATGAAGGACTAGACTGCATGTGAGTTTCAGGATTTTTAAGAAACTTCAGTCAGAACTGAATGAGCTTCTTGGATGAGAAGCGAAATATCTTCAAAGAAAAACAAAGTCCAGTTGCTTTTTGAAAAAGTACCTTTGGGAAAACCACAACTGGATGACTGAGAATCTCCATAGATGCCAATATGCTTAAGTTAAGGGATAATTTTCTGCTCCTAGCACACTGTATTCTCTCTCCTTCTAGACTCCCATTGAGGCAGTCAACTCTCTGCATCCTGTTCCTCTGCAGAAATATCTTTAGAATGTATCTTCCACCTTCCTCCCTAGACCTGCCATTACCGTAGCCTGCCAACATGATTACAACTTTGGGGAAAATGCCAGCAGGCTATATTCTTTTACCAACTTTTTTCACCTAGCTGTTCACTGTAGAATATTTGGAGTTTTATGCCACAACAATCACCATGTGAAAAAAAGCAGGGCCGAACCAGAAGAAGGAGATGGTGATACCCCAATGTCTTGCCTTTGTAAAATTATTAAATGCAAAATGCAGAATGAGTTGATTGCTTAAAGCAATAATGTCCAAACCTTTTGCACTGCCACAGAAGTGCAAAGAGTGTCAAGAGAACAACCTTTCATTGTGCAGAGAAACTTTCAGACATTTATTGCTTAGGTACATGCAATTTCTATTTTTCGTCAGTTTGGCTCATTTACATTAGTTCATCAAAATGAACAAACTGTAAAGAAAGTGATTTAAAAGTTACCTGGTCTCAGAATATCAGAAAGAAAAAGAAATCTGATTAGATTCACTCCAAGATAATGAAATATGATTGTAGATTTTCAGAAACTGTAAAACTCAGCTCCATATTGAAAACAAACCACCACTTAATTTCCACTTAGGCTTTCCATTAAAGGTATTTTGTGACGCTTTTATAGTGTCTAGTTCTTGTTTTAGCAGTCTATAGGCACAGAGATAACCCATTCAGAGTACAATTTTCATCTGAGTGATTTGCGCAAGTGTTCCTGCTGCAAATGAAAGCGAAGGTGGGAAGAATGTTTTAAAAAATCACAATTCCTTACACTCACCGGAGTGGAAGGAACAAAGTATAAAAAAGAGAAAACAATCATTTTTGAAATGTTAGTAGAAAGATCTTCATAGCAAACTGACATAATATAAAAATGCTTGTGCACCCAACTCTAATGGGAGAAACATAGAATGAAAGATGGAGAATGTTGACTCACTTTCTACTGTTCTGAAGGACTTGTAAAATGACTTTGTATCAATTACTTTGTATTACTCTCTTTGGGAAAGTTGAAGTACCAAGTTATGAATGACACCCTGATGGTACCATACAACCAGAGGCCTATAATTGGGAGCAGTCCCAAGATCTCGTAGTTGTTTTCTTTAGGAGAGAAATGTTCTTCAAAGCAGTAAGTGGGAGAAAATCCCATATAAGTTGTTGGCCCATAGCCAGATGTTGTTGTTTCTTGATATACATAGAACACCCACCCTCCAATTTGGAGATTTGTAGGTATTGGTATTTATATTTAACAATAGTTTCTATCTGGAAAGTACAAGCATATGAGCCATGGTGGCACAGTGGTTAGAGTGCAGTACTGCAGGCTACCTCTGCTGATTGTAGACTGACTGCAATTTGGAAGTTCAAATCTCAACAGGCTCAAGGTTAACTCGTCCTTCCATCCTCCCAAGGTCAGTAAAATAAGGACCCAGATTGTTGGGGGCAATAGGCTGACTCTGTAAACTGCTTAGAAGGGGCTGTAAAGCACTGTAAAGCAGTATAATATGTCTAGGTTCTATTTATTTATTTATTTATTTATTTATTTATTTATTTATTTATTTATTTATTTATTTATTTCTCTCTCTTTTACCACTTTGGGTGTCAAGTGAGATACAAAGTTCTGGTTCATGTATTTCTGGCAGCCTCAACCATTATTATTTGATGTTTTTGTAGTGTGTCTGACAATATTCCTCTGGGTCTGCCTTGTGTTCTTTGGCCTTCTCCTTTTTTTTGCACATGCCTTCTATGGCAGAGGTGGATTCCTACTGGTTCAGACTGGTTCAGACAAGTAGGTAGTAACTCGGCCTGCCATACCCCCAAACAGGTTCTATGGGTGGTGCCGTAGGTGTTTTTTTCTTCAGCACATGCACAAAAGCATTTTTTTACTACTGTGCATGCACACATAGTGCATCCCTGAGCGAACCGGCAGTAGCAGAAGCCAGAGCCCACCCATGTTCTATAGTGTATGATTAATCATTTATGTGGCATATATTCCACCTCTGGGCTGCTTACACATTCCCCCACAGAGTAATCAAGTGAAAAGGTATAAGCATAATTTTTTTAATTAAAAAAATTACAAATTACTGCTCATCACTTAGGATATTTGTTTTCTTATCTGCCTATGTCTCAAATATGCTTTGAAACAAGACTTGGAATAATTGCCTGGAATAAACTGGAGAGATATTATTCTAGCATCTATGTGCATTCAAGGAGGAGTGGAAATGAGTTGTTTTAAAGTACCAAAGCAAAACATAACAAAGTCTATTAGATCTGAAGTTAGCAGGAAGAAACTTGTAAAGAACAAGTGGCTAAATTGTAGAGGACTCAAGTTGGAAGAAACCACAATAAAATATGCAGAAACCCAGAGTATCTCTTAGGAAGGATCAGAAATGGGTAATATTCCTGAGCAATATTGGTTTTAAAATTGCTGCCTCTTGAGATAAATGTGATGCAACCAGAATGGCACTTCAGTCTAGTCTGTGCCTGCAATTCTAGGATGAAAGTATCTGTAGAAAGTTCATGTGCAATGAATCAGTCAGCTGCTTACTGTTTACAGCATATGTGGGGCATCTTTTAAGAAGACTGAAAAATCATAGAAATGATAGTAACATAATTACATTTGCTAGAATAATATATTTTCTCATGATAGGCACACTTACATTTACTAGAAGATATATATATGTTATATTTGTGCTGATAAATAAAGGGAGACTAGTATAGATCTATTTCAAGCTATTTAGCTCTCATCAGCTAGCCATACCCATACATATATATATATATATATATATATATATATATATATATATATATATATATATATATATATATATATATATATATATATATATATATATATATATATATATATATATATATATATATATATATATTCTAGTAAATGTAAGTGTGCCTATCATGAGAAAATATATTATAAAATGTGTGTATATATATATACATGTATGTATGTATGCATGTATGTATGTATAGGCAATATTTTTTGCAAGCTCCCAGGTTATTGAAATACTATTCATTTTTCAGACTAATAGGAAGGTTGGCATGATATGAGAATAACAAAGCTGAAAAGGAACCAGGCAAAGAATGGAAAAAAAAAAGATTATTCTGATACCCTGCAAGGATGCCAAAATAGCTTTTGACAAAGACTTTGGTAAACTATTTGTAATATCATGCAATTTGAGTAGGCATGCAGAAAGCAGTGAAAATAATTCCTCTGTCTATTAGAGCTATTAGCAAGTCCACAGCATACAATGATATAGCAATCTGGATTGAATAATTCTTTTTTTAAAGGACAACATTAACCTTCCTGGACATAACAATTATTAAAATTAAATGAAGCTTGGTTTAAATAATCTGAACACTAGCTGCTGCCTATAATGCTCTTGATCATCAGAACTGCAGAATAATAATAAAATTCAGAATAAGCAGAACTGTTCGAGCAGGTTGACAGTGAAAAATATCTCTGATTAAAGATAAGACTATGACTAATGAAGGCATGTATATAGAGTGTATGTGTATCTATATCTACATCTATAAATGACATAGGTGATAACTCAGTTGACAAGAGATGGTTGACATTGAACAAAAATCCAGACTCTCACATTCTTGGGTAGCAATGAAACTTTCCTGTATATCTCTGAAAAGGTTACTGATAAATATAGCATTTTCTTCTATCTGGATTTCTTTGAGGATTCTTTTGTTTTTGAATCTGGTCCTTATGAAATGTTCCGTTTCTTGTAACTATATTACTTTTTCCCTCTATTTATAGCTAGCTTTTATGACTGCATCTCTCTTATCTACCTGGAGATATTTTTATTATAAAGTGCATCTATAAATGTAGAGAGTTGAATGTCAGCATAGACTGTCCAGCCATATTACTATTTTCACACTGAAATGAATCTAAGGTAAAACATTCATTTTGGCTAAAGTTTTGCAGAAGCAGGAAATCCATGTTTTTTTCTTATATGAATCATAAAATACTGAAGGAGAGCATAGAAATAAATTATATTATATAATATTTTATATTATATTATATTTATATTTTCCCTCAATTAGGAAATAAGTACATTGAATTGGGGATTTTATTATTTCTGCCCAACCTCTCATGTTACCAATTGTTAATTTGTGCTTATTTACTTAAATTAAACCCCACCTCTATGCTCAAGGCAGAAACATTTGATTAGTCAAGGTAGTTAAGAAGGCAAAACAAAAAAGTGTAAAGATGATGTTAATACCATGTTTTCCCCAAAATAAGACATGGACTTCTTAAATAAGCGTTTAGCCTTATTTTCAGGGAGGTCTTATTATTTTTGAGGTACAGGAGGCAGCGAGCATGGTCACCTCATGGCTGCTGTTGTGTTGCATGATTTTTGGGAGGATTTATTTTTTGGGGAGGGCTTATTTTAGTACACGTGCTCAAAAGCCCAATTTGGCTTATTATCTGGGGAATCTTATTCTTATAAGATTCTTATATCTTATTTCAAGGAAACAGGGTATTAAAATCAGTTAAAAGCCTGCTAAAAGATTTGTGCGCCAATTAAAATTTCTGGACATTTTTCAAGATTATCCTATTAAACAGCACCTATTAAAGCAGGATATAACCATAAATTGGATCTATTACTAAATTTGATCAACTCAGAGGTATGGTTACAGATAGTAGACAAGCTGTAACTGAATAAACATATATCCTTTCATTTATGTCAGACCATTCCACCACTGTCTTTACTCACTGTGAATAATTGCTATCCCTTTCCATTGATTTAAATTCACTCTGCCACCATTTTTACCAAACTGGATCTAAAAATACCGATGCCTGCTATGGCCAGGGCTAGTAAAGATTTGGAATAAATTTCAAAAGCTATGTTTTGTATGCTTTCCCATGTATTTATTTGCAATTGTCTCTGGAGCATCATTTATTTTTTGAAGAAAACTGAATGTTTGCAGTGGGCCTATAATTGCAAGTTGTCCAAGGTAAAGGGAGATTTTCTAGAATAGTCATCTAATAACTGCCTAATTTAAGCATGAGGAAGTTTACAGTGCTTCCTACTAACAAGGAAGCACTGATGACATCTTCAGAAAGGCTTTAATGAGCCAGTAGGAGAAAGCAAGCCAATGATAGCACCCATCTTTCCATATTCTTTAGATCTAGAAGCCAAACATGAATCATCACCTTCAACATGAAGAGCTGTTCAAATTACATGCCCATGATCTGCCCCAACATTAATCAAATTTGAAAGTGAACAAATAAACTGTATTCACATAGAATAAAATAAGTCACCAACTGTTTTGATTTCCCCCACCACTTCTAATCTCTCAGAGAAAGTGATGATGATAATGTCTCTTCCTGCCTCCCCCCCCCAAAAAAAAAGACAATCTTACAGAAATAACTGAATGAAATATTCCTGGAAAGATATATAACATGATAGTGGCACAAGATATCTGTCCACACACTTAAAAGCTGCATTCACAACCAATGGTATAAGATAGGTCTGTCAAACTCACGTCATCATGGTGTTGTCATGTGACATATCATGATTCCCCCCCCTTTGCTAAACCATGCATGGGTGTGGCCAGTGCATGATGCTTCTGGTCTGCAGGCTGTGAGTTTGACAGCCCTGGTATAAGATGGCAGCTCCATACATAGAAACGGCTTAAAATGCTATTGTAACAAAGCATTCATAGCAAGCTGAATTCACCCAGAGTGGCAGGCAACATGGAGAGGAATGAAGAAAACCCGGTAGTCCAATAAACCAAATAGTTTGTATTCAATGACCACATTTAAAAAGTAGTATAATTAGCAGGCTGACATAGTAGGAAAAAATAAATAATAATAAGGTCACCCAGATGGGTTTACCAGAAGCATTCCAAAGCCATGTTGTAATTTGCATTTCATTTTTTCTTTGTTTTGTTCTTGAAATATTGTGGGCTAAGGGTATATAAGCTGTAGGTCAGCTTTTGTTCAGAGCTGGTATATAGAGCCAAGGTGGCGCAGTGGTTAAATGCAGCACTGCAGGCTACTGCTAGATCAGCAGGTCAGCGGTTCAAATCTCACCGGCTCAGGGTTGACTCAGCCTTCCATCCTTCCGAGGTGGGTAAAATGAGGACCCAGATTGTTGGGGGCAATATGCTGACTCTCTGTAAACCGCTTAGAGAGGCCTGAAAGGCCTATGAAGCGGTATATAAGTCTACTGCTATTGCTATTGCTATTGCTCAGCAAGCTGCCCGTGCTTTGCTAGAAGGCTGCAGTACATCGTAGTTGTTTGCATGCCTAATTAATGTGCATTGTATCTCCAAAGTGATTTGGTTGTTTTAAGTAAGCAAGGTTTTGGCAACAACAATGTACTTCAGTTTTACACTTCTTGTGTGATGTCCTACGCTTGCTTTGTTCTGTGCTCCTAAATTGTCTTTTACTGATAAGCAATTTGGCTACATATAATTTAGATTTATTACTCAGATGGCAAAGAAAAACAAATAAAATCTGATACAATTTTATACACAATTACATCTTGACAGCTCTATTGATATGCATAAAGACATAAATATAATAAAAGCCAAAGAAAGAGTCAGATTAATTTATGTGATGTCATGCAGACACTCTGTAAAAGCTTGGAAATTAATAAATTAACACAAGGAAATTCCTAGCTGGAATCCCAATGGGAAACTTAACATATATCTAGTGGTACACAATAAAAGTGCCCAGTATACAATAAATAGTTAAATGTATGTCTAAAACATTAAAAAAAATATGAAACCTAAATTACTTTCATTAGTAATGTTATACATGCTCTTTTAAAGGACTTGTAAGATTCTAATACATTTAAGAAAAGTAGAGTTCATCTGAAATTAACCTCTGTATTCTGCTGGAAAGAAATGTGTCTAAATAAAAACAAATTTTATTCTTAATCTGTTTTTCTTACCTAGAATGTCTTGTATAGAAAACATAAGTTAAAGCACAAAAACTGTAATACAGATCTCCTATTGTAGGTCATAAATCTTACACTAAGTTAGGATTTGGTCTATGGAAACAGTTATCTTTTGACTGAATTGTTGGGTTCTCCCCCACAACATAAAATAAGTAAATGTCTCACAAAAACTTGTTGCCAACTTCTCCACTAGTTTTTTTTTTCCCCACATGCCATCATTCATATACTGTAAATACTTTATAGGATCTGGTTTTGCTCTCTTCTTTCAGAAAGAAATGTTTAAAGGGAAAAGAAGAAGGGAAAAGAAGAAGAAAATGACTACTTTTGTAGTCATTTTATTTGGAAAACACATTGGTAATAAAATTGTAGTGGTTAAACAGCAGGCTAGAAACCTGGAGAAGACCATGAGTTCAAGCATGCCTTAGGCATTAAACCAAATCAGTGACTTCACACCAGTCATTCCCTTTCAGGCTTTAGGAAGCAGGCAAGGACAAATCACTGTCAAAACCTTGTCAAGAAAACTTCAGGGGCTGTCAACAGTAATTCAAAAGGACAAAAGGGGGGGAGATTAAGTGTCATGAAAAAGAGGTAGCTTTGTAGGGTTTGCAACATAATTCAATGTTTACACACCCCAATTTTTATTCAAATATTAGGATATGGTTCTTATCTGGTGTGTTTATCCCAGTTATTTTGGTTTTGCCCATTTTCTTTTTCCTGCTGGTCATCCTGATAGATTTGAGCAAGGGGATAGTGAAAAGAGAACTTCTTTTGCACCTTATGTAATAGATTATAACTCTTTGTAATACTATAACTTATTCATCACGCATCCTATCCTTTTGTACTGTGAATTTAAGGCAGTTTCAAGAAAGTCACTGTATCAGATGCTGCAGCATGCTACATTCAGGAAAAATGAGTACATGGTGTTTGACGCACTCAAATGTTTTAATGCTTCAATCCAGTCAGGAATCAAATCTCAGAAAATGTAAATATCTGCAGCAAACAATAGAAGAGAATAAAAAAGTTGCATGGAATGGAAAGAGACATAAAATATGACACTCTGCTATAAACCAATTATGAGATATTTCTGCCATCTTTACAAGAAAGAAAAGCCCATTGATCAATAATGATATGGGATGTCCAATGAAGAGAGAGGAAAGGCATCAGAGTGTGATAAGAATGATTGGAGAAGTCATATGTGTGTTCTAATCTTTAAAAAACAAACAGAAATGAAGGCATTTGAAGAATGTTGCTTGATGGAGTTAATATGGGTCTGACAAATAGGCCATAGCAAGGTAGTTCAGCCCTTGCAATTAACCCAAAACTCAGCATTGGCTGCTGAACATATAGAGGGTTCCTGTCAAGATAATCAAGATTCACTGAAAACCATTTCAAAAATGAGCCACTTTCATGCTCACAATCATACAGAACCCAGTATAGCACTTTTGTTTCACATATGTTCATAACAGGAGAAATTAAGCATGACCCCAGTTTCCAGGAGGTTGATATTGGGTAAAGAGGAAAAATAGCATCTGTTTTGCCACATGCTTGCAGAAGATCTAACTTTTATTTCATCAAGTATGAATTAGATATCAGATATAAGTATAAACATGATTATGAATACATGAAATGGATATGAATAAAAAGAAACATTAAGACAGGTAGGCACACTGGTGCACTTATGCATGCCCCTAAAATACCTCTTAGGAATGGGGTGAGGTCCACATTAGACAGTCTGAGGTTAAAATTTGGGGGGTTTGAGGAATAAACTATAGAGTCAGGTACTTCCTATGTGATGAGATGCAGGCAACAATATCAAGCGTGGGTTTCTGCTGATGTTACTGCTGGTTCTGTGTGTGTGCAATTTGAGCAATCTGAAGTAGAAGTTGTAATGTGTAGTTGATAAATTCATGGAAGAAAGTAAGGTCTGGTTTTAATTATAAATAATAATAAAAAAAATCTGCACAGAATGTCATAAAGTAATTTAGATTATGTAATCTAGGCTACAGATTTTTGAAAACAAAAATCCTTGCATTTGTGACTGCATGTGACTGGTGTGATAATAGAGGAATCAACCAACCAACCAACCAACCAACCAACCAACCAACCAACCAACCAACCAACCAAGAATCAAGTTTGCAGATGATATTAAACTGGCAGCAATAGCTCACACCCTAGAAGATAGGCTCAAGATCCAGATGGATTTCAGCAGACTTGAACACTGGGCCCTATCCAACCAAATGAAATGCAATGTAGAGAAAAGTAAGGTCTTATTGTTAGGCAAGAAAAACAAAAGGTACAGGTTCAGATTAGGTGAAAACTGGAACAATAATAGTATCTGTAAGTGGTATCTTGGAGTACAAATGGACAATCACTTAAATATGAGTCAACACTATAAGGTAGCAGCCAAAAAAACCAATGCACAAGAAGGCAAGATGAGGAATAAAGGATGAAAACTAATCAAGAAGAGAAACAATCTAGAAATAAGGAGAAATTTCCTAACCATAAGAACAATTAACCAATGGAACAGCTTGCCTTCAGAGGTTGTGAGTGCTCCATCATTGGGGGCTTTTAAAAAGAACATGGGCAGTCTGGAATGGCCTAGGGAAGGATCCCCAACCCCAGGGCTGTGGCCCACTACCAGGCCATGGCCTATTTGGAATTGGACTACATTAGTAGCTAGCTGGAGCATGTGTGGGTGCACACAGCTCAACTTGCATAAACAGTTACCTGGTGGGCACTCAAGCATCTGTATTGTGGCCTGTTGCTTTTGCAAGTTGAGTTATGCGCATGTGTACTGACCTGACATTCACATGTCCAATTCCCCTCTCCTTCCCAACCAGGGCGCCAATCCGCAAAGTTTGGGAACCACTGGCCTAGGGTCTCCTACTTCTGCAGGGGTTGAACTAGAAGACCTCCAAGGTCCCCTCCAACTCTGTCATTCTGAATCAGGGAAATAGTCCCTTTGGGAACATTTTACAGTATTCTGAATAAAATGCAGTCCAGGAGAAAATATTCTGTTGGATAGAAATTAAGTGACAGCTGAAAAAAAAGTGATAGGTCTTTTTGGAGGCTAAAAAAGGAATGAGAATTGCAACTGTTTAGTGAATATCCACTTAGAGAAAATTCTTTTTAAAATACATCATTTAAACATGTCTATTCATTCATACCAGCATAATAGCAAAAGAATAGATAAAATTCTTAAGGAATTATCTTCCAAAATGAATGGAGAGTAGATGTAAGGTAAAAAGAGGTGGAAGCTACCTGGAACAAAGTAAAAGAATTACATTACAAAGAGCCTTGGCAAAGTGGGGACTTAACATAATTCAGACTATAAAAATGTGTTTAGTGGAATGAAAATATGAAATAGGCTATATATGAATTAAAAGGCATGTGTAGGAGAATGATTGCTGCAAAAAAATTTGAAGGCTTTATGCCAGGTATGGGGTGCATTGATCAAATGTTTGCTCTTCAGCAGATCATTAAGAAATGTATGAATGTGAGAAGGAAGGTTAATTGTACATTTGGTGGTTTAGAGAAAACATATGATCAAGTGAGTAGACTTGAATAATGGAATATTTTATGCAAATATGGACGTGCTGCATGCAGCCAAAGCACAATATGTGAAATAACATGCAGAGTATATTGTGAATGATTCAACACCAAGGTAAAAAGTGTGTGATGTTCTCTTGTTGGTTTAATGTATTTTTGCAAAAATGTATCAAAAATGCTCATGGTGATGATGGAGATATGCTGATCAGGGATGTGGAAGGAAGGAAGGATGGATGGATGGATGGATGGATGGATGGATGGATGGATGGATGGATGGATAGATAGATAGATAGATAGATAGATAGATAGATAGATAGATAGATAGATATGCATGCACGCACGCATACACACGCACACAATCACACACACACACACACACTCTTTTATAGAGAAAGGATGCTATGCTATTGACTGATAGCTGAAATAATCTGTAGGAAATGTTTGACTGACTGTATGACACAATGAATAATAGACACAAAAAATTAACATACTGAAGAATAAGGGAATTGTACTTAATAGAGAAAATGGAACTAACAATTGCAAGTCATAAGGAAATGTCAAAAACAAAGAAACAAAAATGCAGCAAGTAAATGGTTTCCTTGGCAACCCATTTATTAAAGATGGGAAAAAGAATGGAATTTTTTAAAAATGTGCAATGCTAAGAAAGGGAGTGGATTATGTGATTGGATGCAAGGACTGAATGTTTGTCAAACATAGTTAAGAGTGCTCTTCTGCCAACTTTGTTATATTGAAATGAGCATTAGGTATGTCAGGAGGAACATAAAAATAAGTTGCATGAAGTGGGTAGTTAAGTGCTTGTAGTTAAAATACAAAAGATAGATATATGTTCATTCCTCCATGACTCCTGTATGCAATCATTGAGTAACCAATGTATAGAAGCATATTGAGGTGGCTGACCTGACTCTTATTGGAGAGAATGATTAACAATCAAACTGCAAAACAGATATATTGTATATAGGATATATTTATAAAAGGGTTTCAAGGAAGAGGAAATCAAAGAAAGTTGCGGCTGGATGAAGTTGATGAGAGCTTAAGAAGACATGGTAATATATGAATTGAAGCATGGATATGGTGCAAGTAACAATAACTTGCAAAGATAGAAGGACATGGAAAGATATTAAAGAACTAGGCACAAATTAGATATATCAATCTTTTCTTTTACTCTTACATATTTGGAAGGCTTAGTCTTAAAATATAAGAACTGGTTATATTTTTAATATATGTAGGTATGTGTAAGAGTTCAGAGGAAGGGGAAGTTCAAGAAACTTGGGGCTGGCTTGAGTTGATGAGATCTTCAAAAGGAGAGCTTAAGAACACATGTCAACAATAAATCGGTATGTAGATATTATCATTTTTTTATATCCCAACTTTATTATTTTTTAAAATAGCTCAAGGCAGCAAATATGTCCAACAAGCCTTCCTCCTCCTATTTATCCCACAACAACCCTCTGAGGTGAGTTAGGTTGAAAGAGATGGATTGGCCCAAGGTCACCCAGCCAGCCTTCATGTCTAAGAACTCACAGTCTCCTAGTTTCTAGAGCAGCACCTTCACCACTATATCAGACTGGCTCTGTGGTACAAGTAACAATTTGCCCAGTTAGAAGAATATGGAGAGATATAAATGGAGCAGGTGTAAATTGGATTTATCAACCTTTCTTTTACTGGTAATTCATGTTTTTAATGTCTTGCTCACCATTTCTTAACTTTTTTTCTGCATTTTAAATAATGGTGTTTATCCCAAAAGGAAAACGTGATGATATGTAGATATACACAGATCTCTCTCTATTTCTATCTCTATCTCTCTGTCTTAGTGATGAAATTCATAAATTTTCTCTACCGCTTCTGTGGGCATGGCTTGGGAGTATGTCATGTGACTGGGTGGGTGTGGCCAGCTTTTTTTAAAAAAAACTTTTAAAGCGTTTTTAACTACCAGCTGTCCCGAACCAGTAGTTTAAAAACACTTTAAAAAGTAAAATAAAAATCTGACGATTGGGCGGCACAGCTGATTGTCACACAGATGATTGTTGGAACTTTAAAAAAAAATTGAAGAATTTTTTAACTACCAGTTTGGATGAACCAGCCCAAACCAATAGAATTTCATCCCTGATCTGTCTCTATGTCTGTCTGTCTGTCTGTCTGTCTGTCTGTCTGTCTGTCTGTCTGTCTGTCTGTCTGTCTGTCTGTCTGCCTGCCTGCCTGCCTGTCTGTCTCTGTTTCCATCCATCCATCCATCCATCCATCCATCCATCCATCCATCCATCCATCCATCCATCCATCCATCCATCTATCTATCTATCTATCTACCTACCTACCTATCTCTCTAGTAAAGTAGTTTCATGTCTTTTAAAATAAAGAACTGGTTATAATTTTAATATAAAAAGTAAGCCACCTGCAGACTTACTTGTTTTCATGAAAAAAACAACGCTTTGACTCATGTTTCCTGGCTAGGATTTTATTGAAAAAAACAGAGGATGTAGGAAGAGATTATTTCGATTCTGAGCCATACAAAGCATGTAATCCATATCCTGACAACAGGGATCTAAATGCAACCTTGTCTTCCAGACTCATTACACAGAAAGTAACATTCTATTTGTGTTTATATAAAAGTCCCATCAAGGTCTCATTTGTACATGCCGCGTCTTCCCAACCCAAATTATGCACCAAGAGAGGGAGCTTTTTGCCTGGAGCTGGCAGCTGCCCAAGGTCTTCAAACAACAAACAAAAAGCAGGAGACATTGGGTTGCATTTTAATTTCTACCCAATTGCAAAACAGGATATTGCCTGTTCTCCGGACAGTCAGTTCAGAAGGAGGGTTTAATATGTCAGTCCTGAGTTTTTTATTTTACATAAAGGACATCATTTTTTTTTTATCTTGTACTTTTTAGTTCCTATTTTTAAAATCCTTTATTTTTCATTTGTGTTTTATTTAATTTGCCCCAACAGTATAATCACATGTTGTATTAATTGATTTTTTTAATATTAAGTTTATGCATTTTTCTACCATCCAATTCTACATTTTTGCATTCTGGAAATATTTTTTTTAATAATTAAAAAAAAATCACAGTATGTAATATTTATGTTGACCAAAGCTCATTCTGTATTTTCCTGGATCCATTTTTATTCAGAAATATTGTTTCCCAGCACTGCAATTTTATCTTCAGTGGTTTAGGATTGGTGAGGGAAGAAGATGAAAAGGAAGATGAGTCTTTGATATATTAAAGGCTCAGCTCCTTTCGTGAGGTGACTACTTTCACATAAAAGTTTCTTAGTTACAAAAAGAAAACTACTAGTGACCCAAAATGGAATTTACTACCACATATAGAGCAATCTCCATTAGGCTTATATTGAGATCCATGTTTTGTGAATTCTAAAATAAAAGTGTACCCATGTTATATTTATCTCATATTAAAGACCAAAGATGGATAACCACTGTCCCTCCAATATCTATTTGCAGACATTTAGCAAACAAATCAATGCCACTTAAATTGGGTGGCAAAATTGTAGAATTTCAACAGCATTTTTTTTTTTAATTTTTCCTTTTTATGGAAACATTTGGGGAGGAGAATAGTAGGCTATGTCAGATTTAATTATATATAATTCTCTCAATTCTTCCACCCTTGGCATAAAAATCATATTGCTCTCTTTTTTTGTTTTTTGTTTAAAGAGAGATAAAGGAGGTCTTAACGAAAATAAGAGATGTTTGGAAAGCAAACTTTCCATCTCAATGTCAAAAATATTTATTTTTGGCTCCAAATAGAATTAGTGAAAATTGAAGTTTGAAGAAGTATGATAAAAACTGCATTGGCAGTTTTGAATTTTGGTGCCGGAGAAGACCCTTGAGAATACAGTGTATCATCACAAAAACAAATGGATCATCAGTCAAATCAATCAATCCAGCCTTCTCTCTCAAGGCCCCAAATGACCAGGGTCAAATTATCATATTTTGGGAACATTATGTGAAAATCCAGCTCAGTCTCAGAGATCTATGGAAAGTCTATAATGCTGGGAAAGATGGAAGGAAGAAGAAGAAATCCAATAACAATAATAATAGACAATTACAGAAGCAATGAATATACTGTTGGAAGCCTTGAAGGACTAGTTTCAGGACTGTTGATCCAAGAGAATGTCTAGCTATATGGTCCATAGGAATCAGTACCAACTTTATGGTATATAATCAAAACTCAAAACGCATTTAACATTGTTTTTTTTAAGTTTTTTAATTTTTAATTTGAAACAAATACAACATCCTTCTTTACATGCTATAGAAAGTGTATCAGTTGGTTACAAATAGACTTTTGCGCATCTCTTCCACAGTCAAGAAACATAGTTCATGTTAACTCAAGCATTTTAACTCAAATATTCATACATGTCACCATCATCATATATCCATTTTCATTTGACTATAATTACTATTAAAAAAAAGATAATGATAATAATAATTTTTGTTTCTTAAACAATACATGCCCACACCAGTGGGGAAAGAAAAAATCGAAGAAAAACAAAAAAACAAACAAAAAAAAGAAGGACAAAAAGACCAAAACAAAAAACAAAAGAAAAAAAAGGTAACACAGGTATATATCAAAAAAAAAGTATATCAGCTGGTTACAACATGTTTTGGTGCATCTCTTCCATTGATTCATATTATAATTAATTCATATCATAATTCATATTAATTCAAATATCTTAACATATGTTTACCATATTGACATCATTATACCTCCACTTTTAGTTGACTACAGTTATTTAAACATCCTTCATCCTTAACTATGCCAAAGGTTTAGTCCATAACCACATGCTGACATCTCATTTACTTGTTTGTAAAATCCTCTATTAACATCAAAACCTCATATCCTGTTTTAGCTAAACATCCATAATATTTAATATCAAAAATTCCATCTTCCATGCAATGTAGTTTATTATCATTCTCCCTTCTTTATGTAATTATATCATATATCGTAACATTTTCCCCATATTAGTTAACATTTAACTGTATATATTTTATTTTATTTTTAATAGTAACAATTATTGTGATTAATAACCTTTGTATATAGTCTAAAAATATTTCCAACCTTCCCTTCTCATATCCAATTATTATTTATCATATCAACTCCACATTATATACATTACTATCAATATCAATTATTATTCAGCTATATCTATTACAAATAAGAATAATTAAATTTAGCTAATTTCAAATTGTATTCTTCCATCTATCAGCCTATATCTCTCCAATAACAAAACCTTCTTAATCCTATTGCCATTCGTAGAACAGATTTACCAAATGTTTTTATAAGCAAGTCCAAACAGGGATATCTTCGCACCTTTTTACTCAGGATGCCTCTGATGAAATAATAATGTTGTCCCAGGCTTGTTAAACTTTTCAATTTGTCTTTAATTCTCAAGGGTGGAATTAAAAATTCTGCAAATGATGTTTCATAAAGTGTAGATTCTTTAATGCTTCTCATTCTTCCTGCACTCTGTCTTTTAAAATAAATCTTCTGTATGGCTGCATCTCTTTCTCCCTCCGAAATAACCCAGGCGCCCTGCATGTCAGCAAGTTGAGAGGCTTCATTTCTCACATTCTTCATTTGTATTTCAAACATTCAACGTTCTCACTTTTTTCTTCATATTTTAATATCAAATGATCCAATTTTTTTTCAAATCTTTCATATGAGTCAAACAACTTTTGAAATGCAGAGAAAAACATTTTAAATGAACTTTTTGAAGTATGTATCGACACCATGTTGTGACGCAGTCTAAAATATTTGCAAGTAAAAACACACTGGGAGCTGTGCGATCTTATCTGATCTTAGACCAACACAGCCAAGCAATAAAAGTGTCAGATCGTAAAAAGCCAATTTATAGTAAGTTAATTTACAGCCCACTTAAAGAGAGTCAGAGAAAATGTTGAAGTAGATGAAGTAGATCTTTAAAACATTTAAGAAATAGGGTAACCACCGGCCATAAATCCATTAAAGAAAAACCAATTCACCGCTAGATTCTTCTGTTCTTTGGTTTCAATTAGCTTAGATTTTAGTGCAGACCGTCTCTCTTTGAGTAATAAAATCAGCTTACCAGTTGAAATCACTTCTACCATTCTTAGGGGCAACCTGCAGTTTCGGTTAGCATACAGCTAATCCAGAAGGAGCTGGCAAAAGGGGTTGAATTCCAAGCCCCCCCCCCCCGAGACCTGCGAACGTCTCTGAGGTCACTGGATCTCCCCAAACCTTCACTGTCTCTTCGGGACAGCTAGGATCGAAAACGACCCGTCCAATTCCTTCGGAATAGGGGAATTTCAGGAATAGCCTGAAACTCCGTCTTCTCACTGCTAAGCCCCACCTTCTTCCAAAACGCATTTAACATTGTTTACAAAATAAAGTTTTTTAAAAATCCCCTTTTCAAAAACAGGAATACTTAGAAATCTGTGTCATTAATACAACGAGGAAAAAAGAAATATGAGCCTAGTGCAGTGATGGCTAACCTTCTTGTTGTTGGGTGCCAAAAATGTGAGTACGCATGCGCAATAGCATGCATGCGTGCCGGCACCCATAATGCAAAATGTGCCCCCACATGTGTATGTGCACACAACCCCCCCATTCCCGCCCACATGTACTGCACTCCAAGCTGAACTTGATCTTTCCTCCGGCGGGGGGAGGTGGCAGGAAAGCCTCCGGAGCCTGGGAAGGGTGAAAAACAAGCCCAATGGGCCTACCAGAAGTTCATGGGGAGCTGACAGCTCATGTGCCAGCAGATATGGCTACGCATGCCATAGGTTCGCCATCACGGGCCTATTGAATAACAAGAATCTTCTCTGATTCTATGATCTGTTCACTAGAAATTCTAATTATTATGAACAAAATGTGACAGATACTAAATAACATTTTTGTACACAAGATAATATATAGGCAATATCCAGGAATTAAAGAAGGTTAAATTTATCTAGAGATTATAGATCAAATCCAATTTTTTGGGTTCCCCCCACAAAAAATATTTCAATTAATGTGTCTTTCCAAATTTAACAGATTTCTATCCCCTTGAAAATATATTGAATAAGAAAGTATTTTGATATAAACATTGTGAAATCTTCATAAGGCAAACCTTAAGATACCTAATTACTATAGCCATGAAAGTTATTTCGTTTTGGAGCTACTGAAATGCAAGCATTGCAGCCCATCAGTTCTATTGAGCATTAGATGGCTTAAATCAGTGTTTCTCAATCTTGGCAACTTTAAGTCCTGTGGACTTCAACTCCCAGATTCTGGGAGTTGAAGTCCACAGGACTTAAAGTCGCCAAGGTTGAGAAACACTGGCTTAAATTATCTAGGAAGCATTTCTAACATCTTTGGGATTCTTCAGCATAGAAGAAGACAAGGAGAAAGCATACATGAAGTAAACTGTTCATTGCCAGGCCCTCCCACTCAACTGTTGCCTTGAACCCAACAGACTCTGAACCAAACCAATGATTTTCTTCACTTAGCCTTCCTGAATGCAGAATAATTTGAAGAGCAGCAGAACATAGAGAGCCAGAGAGCTTGGCTGTGCTGAGAGCCATTCAGAACTGGTAGAATAATTATGTTGTAGCATGTTGAAGTAAATGGCAGAGGATCAGCTGTATTCAGAAGTGGCTGGTATTAAAGGAATAAATGGAAAAACTTCACTACAATGTGTCAAAAGCTTCCTTGGGGTTGGATTTGGTTTCTTTTCAAAATCTATATCTTGTTATTTCTCTGGATGGTCTCTTTCTAATGAATCTTCTCATGCATGTATTAAACTTGAATTAAGTTTCTAACTTTGAGATAAACATATTTATTACACCATTAAACCAGTTAGCTACTGCAAACCATACAGAAGTGTTAATTTAGAAACAGTTGGTCTGAGGAAGGCATTAAATATGACATGAAAATTAACTCTAAACAGGAGAAAATTTTGCTTTTTCAAAGTATTATCAGATATGTTTGCCTGTGGCAATATCAATAATTTTACCAACTGCCTTCATAGTAAAACCAGCTGGCAAAAAAATATATGAATATACACAAATATACAGAAAATAAAAACAAAATCCATAATTTTCATCACTGTGAAAACAAATGAAGAGTAAAAGTGTCAGGAATCTAAATAAGATCCATTACCAACTGTTATGTTATCAAGAATCCTAACTATACATTTTTAATGTACCCCGAAAGCACAAAGATTTGGACATCTGCAGATTCAAATATCCAGGCACCAAAGCTTTGGGGCTAGCAATTCATAGACAAGACCAAAAAGAAAGCACAGCTGATCCTTCTGTACATGCAGCACGTACGTATGTATGTATGTATGTATGTATGTATGTATGTATGTACGTACGTACGTACATACATACATACATACATACATACATACATACATACATACATAAAGAGAATGACCAAGGCAGACAAAATAACAGTGGAGCAGAGGTGGGGTGGAGCCTTCCGCCACCACTACTACCAGTTCGGCTGATCTGGGCCAAACCAGCAGCAACCCACCTCTGCAGTGGAGAGTGATTTATGACTTCCTGCTGATTTCCCAACAGACATTGTGAGAAGTTTGCAGGGAAAAAACTCAATGGAGAAGTCATCAGGGAAGATCAAAAGTCCCTCTCACCTGTGCATCCTCCCCCAGTTCTTCTGTGCTTACAATACACACACACACACAAACTTTTCCCAACCCACATAATACCCTTATGCACCCTTCCTAATATGTGCTATATTCTCAGACACCTTTCCTGCCCCTTGTCATATCTTTAAGTGAATCCTTCAAACCCCTGCACACTTTTCCCCACCTTGCACCAAAGTCTGTCTGCTGGCCTTGGATTTGCAAATTCCTGCAGGCTTCCCCACTGATTTCTGTGGTTGGAAGCTGTCACACAGCATTGGAAATGATGATCATGTAACTGCAACCGACCAAGACAGTGTAGCAGTACTAAAGTGGCAAAAGGTTTTTTCAAATTTATTCCCCTAGGGTTAATGGGTTCTGGATTTTGCATGCATTCTGTAGTTTTGCCCATTTGAAATACTTGGTTCAAAAATTGTTGCTTTATGACCATGATGGCGAACCTATGGCATGTGTGCCATAGGTGGCACATGGAGCCATTTCTTAGAGCACATGAGATGTTGCTCTGTTAGTTCCAGTGTATGTACTGGCCAGCTGTTTTCAGCCTTCGGGAACGGACTTCGGGGTTCCCCTTAGGGCTGTTTTTCTTCTTCCAGAGACTTCAGGGAAGCCTACTGTAGCCTCCAGAGGGCGAAAAAATGCCCCAACACGCAAACTGGAAGTTCGGGAACGGACTTCCAGGTTGCCCACAGGTCTGTTTCTAGTGTCTGGGGGGAGGGGGCAGGGGAGGCCATTTTTGCCCTCCCAGGCTCCTAGAAAGCCTCTGGAGCCTGGGGAGGAAGAAAAAAGAGTGCACTGTGCCATCATGTGCCAAAATCACGGGGAGGGCAGTGGGTCACACACACACACATGGAAGGTCATGTGCACACGCACAGGGGATTGCATGCATGCACAGGGGGAGGGTGCATAGAATTATTGGATGTGGGCACACATGTGCACAACCCCCCCCACACTCCCCCATGCTTTTGGCATGCAATGGCAAAAAGGTTAGCCATCACTGCCTTATGATGTACTGTTCTGCCCAATTGAAGGTGACAAACAGACATGAGACTTTTAGTATACAAATTTATTCAAATAGCTTTGTATTCTGCCTTTCCTCAAGGAGCAGCCCACATGGCATTCTTTCCTCATTCTTCCCTAACATTGTGAAATCGCTTGGGCTGAGAAAGACTGACAGATTGACCCTAAGTCTTTGTCTGTGAGGGCATTTCCTGACGTGTATAATTCATCATAATAGATGGCTCGGGGCTGAAATTGTTTATCAGACTTGTTAAGCCAACTTTTTTTTTAATCTTAAAGGATACCTTAAAAGATAGCTGACCTGAAATCTTACAGAGCAACCCCATTATTCTATTTCAAAATCTCAAATTCATATTTTTCACCAGAGTAAAGATAGAGCTGAATGTCTGAATTGCAGATAAGTACATATTTTCCTTTGATCTTGAACTAGTCTAATTATAATGCTTCCCTCTTCAATCCTCCTATATTGGGTTTTTAAAAATAGAGTAATGAAGATTCCTCTCATCTCCTAGCCCACCCACAATTCACCCTTGACATGCTTCATTTGTGAGTCTCTGGAGCTAAAATATTGGTAAAAAGTGGGAGGGGAGGTCCAGTGTCAGATTTCTTCTTTTCAAGTCAGAGTTCTGTCACAACCTTGAGAGGGAAAATCTGAGGAAGCTAAATCCCCCTGGGCAGCATATTCAGGTCAATGAATTTATCCTATTAATATTTTGAGGTGGTGGTAGGGGGGAATAAGACACTTAAGTAGAAGAAATAGAAAATGCAATCATCATATAAATGTAAACTTTTTATATATTATAGTAATTGTATAGGACACAAATATCATTTCCTCTTTTCAATTCTCATGAAAATAGCTTCTCAACAGATCAGATCACTTTGGTGACTTGGTCTGGGCTTGGAAGCTAAGCAGAGTTGGGCCTTTGGATGGGGGGATGTTTTGTGCTGAATACCAGGCTTATAGATAATTCTGGGAAGATAAAAATATTGAAAGAAAGTCTCTGGAGTTTCTCCATACAGATATTGGAAGAAAGCAATGACCAAAGACTTCCATACTGCTGTTCTGACCCAGCCTTCACGAGCCTCACTCAACAGCCTACTCGCGAGGAGAAACCCCATTTTTATTTAGAAATGCAGGAATACATGGCATTCACTTACAAAACTCCAGGTCACACATTCTTAGGTGATTCACAACCTGTAGCAGGGAACCTCAATTAGCATTTCAATCCCAACACAAAGAGTCCTGACCAACCTGGTTAGTGGCAAGGGAAACCTGACAAGGAATCCACCAGAGGGAACTCTTATGGAGATGAACAGATGTCTCTGACAACCACACTTCCCACACTCCTCCTCCTTATATCCCAGCCAGGGAGGGGCTTGTTAACATCTCCCTTTTTTCCTGGATAGCTGATCCTCAGTCCTGCATTGCTCTGCACATACGTTCATCTGGTTCAGGGCTCAGCTGTTCTTAACCCTCATTTAGCTCAGGCCCCCAAAACAGCTGCCTGAGCCTGAGTAGATGGCCCCTGCTCTGCATCTGGCTCTGAGACCTCCTGCTCCTCAGAGCCCCCCCCCCCAGCTCTGATGGTAACCCAGGCACCCCCTCCATCTCCTCTGACTCCTCTGACTTGACTGCTGTCTCTGCTGGCAGTTGACGAATCACAACAACTGCTGCTGAGGAACTGCATGGTTGTATCCATGAAGTCCCCAGGAATCAGGAGTGACATGAAGAGACTTTACCTTAATTAAAATAGCAAATACATTTGATTAATGAACCCATAAAACTCTAAATTATCTAAAAAGGAATCACTTCTAGTTCCATTTTTAACATTATATTTTATTCATCGTTACCTGAAATGTAATTGGTGACTTCCACTCATGCCACAAAGTTCAGTATATTCCGACGTAATAAATTCAAGCCAACCTGAGTATACTAAATACTGGGACATAAGTGGAGGATACCAATAACATTTCTTTTAAGCAATGATACCTTATTTAATATATTTAAGACTCCCTTCTAATGGCATCCAGAACTTTTAGTACAGTTCTCCATCAAAATCAATGGAAAGTTATGCAGAACACAATTGTTCTGACATTGTCCTCAGAATTTTGTCAAAACGCAATAAAGGATTAGTGTGCATTGCCTATCATAAACAGGTATGAGAACTCATTGGTAGATGAGTTATCTTTTTTAACTTTCTAATTTGGGTTGAGAATGAATGATTGGCTCAAAGTTACCAAGATATTTATTTGTTTGTTTATTTATTTATATGTTTGTATCCCACCTTTATTATTTTTTTTGCAAATAACTCAAGACAGCAAACATGTCCAACAAACCTTCCTCCTCCTATTATCCCCACAACAACCCTGTGAGGTGGATTGGACTGAAAGAGAATAACAAAGTCACCCAGCTAGCTTTCATAAATACATCAGTATTTGAACTCATGGTCTTCCACTTTCTAGCCTGGTGCCTTAACTGCTAGACCAAGATCAAATTGGCTCTCAAACTGGCTGAAAGAGGACCAGAATTCAGGTTCCCTACTGCTAGTTCACATCTTTAGCCTTTACACCAAATTGGCTTTCTCAAATACACAACACACAAACAAATACACACACAAACATACACATAGAATTTTAAATTTTGTGATTAGATGGCTAGACTAAATACATAGATCTCATAAGACTTAAATATAGTTTCTCAGTCCCTTTCACAAAACCCGATGTTTTTGAAATGCTGGCACATTTCCTTTAAGTTGCAATAATTATTGGAAATGCACTGGCCGCATTGTCCATTTAACAAAACCTTTCACGTTTCTGCTTTTCTTATGACGACTCATTTTTCACTAGAAAATAACATTTCATTTATTTACACTATCACTTAATGCTTTGGGAATTGTTCTCAAATCACTTTTTAATCCTGCTCTCTTTTAAGGGTTATCAAGGAAAATCACAACCAGAGAGCTGTTAATGCTTAACAGAATCACCCTACGCTCGTAAGTTTCATTGAATGGAATAGAATCTATTGCAAATACTACCCTCAAAATTGCAGGCACTCTGTGGCTTGTGATCTCCTGAACATGTTTTTTCCTATATCTCATCCATTTTAATTTCCCACCCTCCATGAAGCATACACCCAGGAAAATAAGAAGAAAAAAAAAAGAGAACACTATTCGGTGAGTTTGTGAATTTACACTAATTTTAGACGTGGGTGCTTCTAGCTACGAAAAGCGAGATAAAAAAGATCAAGATTTGCATATCAAGTCCTTTGTTTATCTGGAAACGATCAATCAATCTGCCACTATCCCAAATATTCCAATGGTATATAGCGCTTTCACTCTAAATTTGCATCAATATTCCTCAACACTGTTATTCTCTTCAAAGGTGATGGCTTTAGTTGATATTGAAAACTTGTTGAACATCTAACATCAGACAGAAACTGGTTAATCAAGGCTTCGAACAGTATAAGATTGGCTCATGGAGTTTATATGAGAATAACTACATTTTTGGTCTAACATCTGTCCTACTATTTTCTTTTTGTGCAATGTAGTGAGCTCTGTGTTGTCTGCTAAATGGTGGTGGGTTCATCCTATTACGTCTTGAAGGGTCATGTCCTGTTCTTCTTAATCCCATCATCCTGGAGCAGAAGCTGTTGTGTTTTGTAGATAGGATGCCCCACTCTTTCTTAATGGGCACAAAATATCTGCTTGGGGTGGTGGTGGTACTATTAAGATAGGCTGAGTTTGCTTTCTGTCTTTAAGAGCATGTTTCTCCATTTCTCCCTTTGGGGAAATATAATATTCTGCCTTTTTAATATTTCCCAAAATATTTCATTCTACTAGGAGTGGGGGCTCCCCACACCACATATACATTGAAATAATTATTCAAGGTAATGCAAATAGGCAGTGTCTTTCTGTACAGTATTAACTCCTCTCCCTAATATGACACATCTTAATTCTCCTAAGTTTGTTTGATTTCTTAAAATTAAACACACATATAGATCGTGCAAGAATGAAAAGCTTGGCCTTGCTTGTATAACCTGCTTCTTTACCTAAGTGCAAGCTGAAAGAAAATGCTAGGTTTTTTTTTTAAAAAAATGGTGTCTGATCAATGAATGTATGAGCAAGCAGAAGTAGCCATCAAAGACACATAATTTGTGAAGGGCCTTGATGAGGCTCCATTTCCTGAGAGTTTTGCAGTCAATAATAAACCGGTTCCTTCTTTTTCCCTTTAATTGCATGGATATTGGTCTCAGTAGGTGGGAGAAATAACATCTTCAGCAGCTAATTAGCCAGAGGCCTTTGCCATTTCTAGCCATACTTGAAAGTTCTTCAGATAGTTTTATGTGTGTGAGTGTGTCAGATGGTTGCTCCGGTAACAACAAACTCCTGGATTTTACATTTTCTGAAATAGGAAGAACTCATCTCTACAGATGTAACCTGATGCTTGCTTGATGCTTGGTATAAAAACATAGTCCGTTTAAACCAGTAAGTCTTTCCAGGTATCGCTTTAATGATCTGCAGAATGCATGATTTGAGTATCTACATTTCACCCCATTTTCCCTTCCCAATTGTGCACCAACACCTGCTTTTTTTTTTTTTACATTCTTCTTAATGATGCAATCAGACTTTTTTTTTTTAAAAAAAAATCTTATTCAGAGACTATTTATTTTGGAGTATTTGATAGTTTTACCATATTTCAAAGTCAGTTGCAAAAATGGGCTTCTGATCATACAATGCAAGGAAAGCATGGAATCAATGACAATAGTGAAGGATAGGTACCACATTTTTGAATGGTCAGGTAGCTTTAATATGGCTGATGTTCCTCAATCTTTTATCTCCAACACGTTTCACAGAACAGCCATGACATGTGACTCAGTGGTGGGATTCAATTTTTTTTACTACCGGCTTAGTCGATGTGGCAGGGGAAGGTTACTGCAAAATCCCCATTTCCCCTAATCAGCAGGGACTTGGGAGGCAGAGAATAGATGTGGGCAGGGCCAGTCAGAGGTGGTATTTGCCGGTTCTCCAAACTACTCAAAATTTCCACTACCGGTTCTCCAGAACTGGTCAGAACCTGCTGAATACCACCTCTGATGTGACTGAGGGAGCATTTATTTATTTAATTTTTTAGCTGCCCGTCTCCCCACAGGTTAACTGTGGAGGGCATCATGCAATCCTTCAGACTTATTGAGACGTAATGCAATTCTTCAGATTGTATTTATATCTGTGCAATGTTTAATCATTTATGTTTATGAGCTGCCTAGTAATATTACCGTGACTGCTGAAGAACATATTTAGGCTCATGAAATTAATATTCTTTTTAGTTAGCTGCTCGTAAAATAAATGCATTACTTATTAAAATATATTTAAGTTCCCGACAGTAGTATTTCACCAACCCAAGACAATTATTTGAGTGATAGCTAAACTTCTGTTGATAGAACTTAATCACGTGAGTACTTCCTGTGTTTTCTACTAATGCTGTAATCTTGTGCTTCTTCTTGAGAAATGGTTTGTCCATTACTATCTGAAAATTTAATTAATAAAGGCATCTGAACATCACATGCATACTTTGTCTTGCTGCAAAAGCATTCTCTTTTTGCAGAATATGATTATCTTATTTCTGAAGATGGCTTTTAAGCCTTTATCAGCAACAGAATAAATTCTGCAGAATCAACATTTCCCAAACTGTGTTCCTACACAGGAAAATTAAGTATAGCTCTAACATCTAAAATGAGGCTTTACATAGCATTCAAACAATTTTATTTCTATTTTCTTAAGCACAGATCTAGCAATATTTGCTAATCAACTTATTATACTCCTCTATATTTAAGGCAGCCATTGCTAGCAAGTGCAATCTTCTATCTCAAAGTCACTCAGCAGTTGGGGTTTTTGTTTGTTTGTTTATTGTACTAATTCTCTTTTATGTCATAGTGGCTCAGATGTGTGTTTCTGTTTGTACTGTTTCCTGACCTGCTTGGTGTAGTTCATCATCACTGCCAGGGACTTGTCAACTCAATCAGATTAGGGCACTGGTATTCAATGAATTACTTGAAAGCATTAAGATAAGTGTTGAGGTAAGTTACTATTACTGCCTTTGTATTCTTGTAATGCCTCTATGACATAATAGGATTACATCAGAAATGATGAGCAATAGACTCTTTCTGTCAATAGCTTGTAATGAAAAAGTTGAGAGAGAGGGGGGGGGAGAGAGAAAAAATGTGATGTAAATCTTCCTAGTTATTCCTGATTCCTGAGGTAACAAAGCCATAGGATTGGTTTAATAATTCTCAATTTTAAACTCAATATTTATTGAGCAGATATTTTGAATTATTTCTCCATTGAAATGACACTATCGTGCTTCTAATAGTTTTCTCTGTTTTTTCTGCTCCTTTCCGGGGGCAGATAATATGGTTAGGGGATCAGCCTTGAACAAAGGCCAAATCGAGATTATTGGGGGTGGGAGTTTTGCTTTTAATTAGTAAGTTGGATATACCAATTTTCCCTTAAATAAAAAAGCACCTAATTCCGATGTGTACTATCTCTAGTCACTACATGCACATGCTATATAACTGTTTTACCACTTCAGCAATCACTTAAGTTTTTTTTTCTTTCTTCCATCAATCTTCAGTTCAACTTCAACCACTAATTCAGGAAATGCTTAATTTGTTCATGTACCAAATTAACATTCAGTATGGAGACCATCTCTCTCTGGAGAAAGGAATGAGATAAAAGCTGTTTTCCTCTTCAGAAGCTCTTGCTTTAATTCCACCTGTCTTGTTTCTTTATATCATCATTTGGAGAAGTAACAAATTTAAATTTTCTGAATTCTGAGTTCGGAAAAAAAAGTAAAAATTCAAGAGGTTAAATGCCATCACTTTTTGCTTGGTTAGTTGTGGTGGCAAGCACATCTGCTTGCACACACACAAACTTTAAGGCTTGATGTTGAATTCATCAGGATTAACCAGTCTTGTCATATTGGTGTCTTTCTGGAGTGATGGAAATGTAAATCCAGAGGCTGAATTCATCACAAACTTCTAATTCACTTTTTTCTCCTGTCTATCTCCCATAAATGTCTCTAAAAGGCTATGCTTGCTCTCGTCCTACATAACTTAGTATAATGCAATCATTAATGGAAATTATATTCAAAGCATTTAAAAATATGTTAAAATAACATTTAACTGACAGTAATTATTTTAAATTTTATGAAGTGTCTCTTATACATGTCTTACGCTTTTGGAAAAGAACATTTATGTTGTCAGGAGAACATTAATTTGCATATTTCATATTGTGTTAATAATTTGGGGGAGGGTGTTCTGTTATATGCAGTTAAGTTGACCTTTAAAAAATGGTTAGATTTCTTGAGTTATTCAAATTTCTGGGAAACATTTTAACTCCTTTCTCACCATTGAGTCAACAAAGAGTTGTATATTAAGTGAAACACACAGAATTTTAAATCCAAAAGTTGTGTTACCTATCGATCCCCTACTTCTATATTCATTCAATAGCACCACATCAGACAAGCTTAGTGTGATTTACTTCTAAGTTAAACATTTAAAATATGTAACCACACAAAATATGGGATAGCAATATAGATGGAACAGGAATGCTGAATCCTTACAAGCACCAAACATATTTCTTCTTTTCCAAAACTGAGCATTTTTTGGTATACACATGTGACTTTTTCTGAAAATGTACACATATCAGGATGCCTCAATCATTTTTAAATGATTGCACCATCATCATGCATTCAATCTCAGTTACTTCTTAAAAGCTGCTTATGATCAGAAAGCAGGAATCCTCTTATCACAAAGAAATCAAAAGAAAAATTCCAGTGATAGCTATAAGACTAAGACTCTCATGAATAGAATTATGCCTTTATGTAAAAGCAGTTTTATAAAAGTATGTGTTTATACTCAGTTTAGGCAGAGAGATTTTCCATTATTTCCACTCTGGGTAAACCCCCTTCCTACCCATTCATTTTAAACTAGCCAATAGTTTCAAATCCTGTCTTAGCTTGAGGTTTCACCTTCCTGCTTGTCCTCCTCTTCTCCATCCAAGTCAACACACCAGTGGCGGGAATCTTTTTTTTTTACTACCAGTTCTGTGGGTATGGCTTGGTGGGCGTGGCATGGTTTGGCAGGCGTGGTATGGTAGGTGTGGCAGAGAAGAATACTGTAAAAATCTCCATTCCCTCCCCACTCCATGGAAAGGTTACTGCAAAATCCCCATTTCCTCCCAATTAGTTGGGACTTGGAAGGCAGAGAATAAATGGGGGTGGGGCTAGTCAGAGGTGGTATTTGCTGATTCTCCGAACTACTCAAAATTTCCACTACTGGTTCTCCAGAACTGATCAGAGCCTACTGAATATCACCTCTGCAACAAACATATTCAGACACGCACAACTCTAATCAACACACAATTAAGTCTCAACAAACCACCCGGCCCAGGGGACCTAACTGCCCTCAATTTACAGCTGTCCAATCATCCATGGGTCTCAGGATACCTAAATCCCTCATGAGACAAAAAAATGCCTAAATCTTCCTCAAATATTCACCCCTTTTGTCTTCAGTCACAACAAAGACAAAGAGGAGTATTGCTACTACATGCCATTCAGTAGTATGAAGCTGAAAATTCCAAGTTGTTCTTTTATTCAGCTATGGTTGAAAATAATAGGTCAAGAATTATTTAACTCTACAGATACTAAGTTTAATGGTCATTGGAGCTGCAAAATCTCAGCTTTATTGTATCACTATTTTAATGTTAATCAGTCAAAAGGTTAAAATTATTATTAATAGCAAGACTCTGCCTCCGATTGGTTTCACAGATAATGGAAACATTTCATTTTTTTTAAATGCCACTTAAAATAAGCTCCCTGCAACCTCTATGCAACTTTCTACAAACTTCTCACATGTATTTTCTGACCCTTTATGTACTTGTCGTATTGCCAAGAGAGAAATCATCAGTGAAAGCAAATCTCTGACAATGATTTAATGTTTTGGAGAGGCTGAATAAATGCTTGTTACTAAAAATGTCTTTCAGTTTAAAGAATAAAAAAAAAGTTTAATCAGGGCCAACAGAGTTGAACTGCAAAAAAACCCATGGATATAGAGAATTCTGATTTTGTTGATGCCATCTGCTGGTTTTCCAGATTTTTTCTTCCCACATTTTTTTGTTGCTACAGGGATGTTGAGTCTGCTATGTTTGAAGATAAACACATCATTAAAAGGTAGGACTACAAAGGAGTTGGATAGAAATATGAGTATGATCAAAATAAAGCTAAGTGCTTTAAAGTCTCATTGGTTTCCAAGACAATAATTTGACATTTGATTCGTTCTCTTATTTAAGCAGCTGGCACACTGCCGCATTTCTACCTTCAAATCCACTAGAAAGGACTTTGAAACTAACCTGTGATCATCTTTGTTATTTGCAGATTTATGCTGACATGAAAAAGTGCTGAATACTATCATGTGTTTGCAAGTTTATTTCTTGCAGGAAAACACCATGAGCAAATCAGTGTTCACTTTCTCATCCTCCTGCTGCTTTGAGAATTTAATTGGATTTGCAACATCACTCTTTACAATTCTATACCGTCTTAGCTTTGTATTCATTGCATTAATCATTTTATTCAGACTGATTAAATGAGTCTGAATTTAATAAACAAACCATGAACAATACCTAGGCTCCAGCCAGTTTCAAACAAATTTCATAACCAACCAATCAATTAATTAACAATCTAGAAGGAGAAATATGAGAATGATGCATTTAGAAAAAGGACATTAGAAATTTTAAGAATGCAGGATAAAGCTCAGTGGATGCCTTAAGGCCAGGAACTGGGTCTCAAAAAGAAGCAAGAACCCAACAAAAATCAAGCTGGCCAGAAGCACCACAAAAAATCAAGGAACACTCAGAAATAAATTTGGCAGTTCCTTTAACCCCAAATGATGTAAATCACTAGCATGAAAGTTCCTACATGGATGTAAAAGTTGTGGAGAACCAAACTAAGTCTTATTGTAAGCTATAAGGCATGCATTTACCTTAGCTTAGCTATTGTGTTATGATACATGGTAAATTTTGATGTCCTCAGTTTTATCATCTCAGTTCCTCTGTAGCATAATCATCAGTTTCTAGCACTAACCATTGATAATATACCACAGACATAAGGAACCCCAAAATGGCATGGCTTTGGAACAGGGGTGTCAAACATGCATCGTCATGGCAGCATCACGTGATGTATCGGGACTTTTCCCCCCTTTGTTAAACTGGGCAGGGGCGTGGCCAGCGGGTGACACATCCAGCATGTGAGCCGCGAGTTTGACAGTCCTGCTTTAGAACACAAGTTACATGGAGTCGGAGGTAAATGTATGAATGCTATTGATGTCATAAAACCATATTTAGTAGAATGTTATATATACAGGGCGGGGCATAACCTTTTCCTAGGGGGTCACAGCAACACTTGTAATAACAACACAAATAATTCATACACCATTCGAAAGCCCATCAAAAACTGAGTTTATTGACACGATTTAATAGTCAGTATGACCACCATTAGCCCTTCAAACAGCATTCAAATGAGGTGGATAAGAACACAACAAATCTTCAAACAGTTCCGTTCGATTTTCCAGATTTTTCAACACAGTTTCCAAATTCATTCTCAAAGTTTCAACCGAAACAAATTTAACATTTAATAGCTCATTCAATTCAGTTTTTTATGGGCTTTAAAATGAGGTGTCGATATTCGGTTGAAACTTTGAGAATGAATTTGGAAACTGTGTTGAAAAATCTGGAAAATCGAACGGAACTGTTTGAAGATTTGTTGTGTTCTTATCCACCTCGTTTGAATGCTGTTTGAAGGGCTAATGGTGGTCATACTGACTATTAAATCGTGTCAATAAACTCAGTTTTTGATGGGCTTTCGAATGGTGTATGAATTATTTGTGTTGTTATTACAAGTGTTGCTGTGACCCCCTAGGAAAAGGTTATGCCCCACCCTGTAGATCTGCATAAACTCTACTCCAAATAAGAACTACAGGGTCATAAAAAGAGAGTTTGTTATGTATGGATCTTCCTTATAATTGGAGAAATCTCCTGATTTCTGAAAATTGCTCTATAGAAACTCTCTTATGAAAAAAAAAAATCCTAGCATTTCATTAAGTGTGCCACTACAATATCACTATAAACCTAATATGCTATGAAACTTCCTTTTTTGAAGCATTTTTGTGGTAAACTAAGCAACTTCAAATCTGTTATGTCTAACCTTAATAATTATACAATATTTATAAGCTACACTGATTGACTAGTCCTCAAGTTGTTAGGGCACCAACAACACAATCATATACAGGTTGACACAGGCATATGGGCTCACTTAATTCAGGGGAGATTATTCCCAGGCATCCATTTGCATGAAATTAAATGCTACAGAACTCAGTGGGGTTTATTTCTAAATGGAGATGTACTTAGTTTATAAATTATAATATCTGGTTTGGAAATATTGTGTAACACACTTGAACTTCAACAGCTAGATAGATACAATTTGCTAGGCTGAAATCCAGAAAACCACATTACAGATACAGCATAGCAAAAAATAATTGCAGGCAAATCATTGTTTTACCATTGTAGATAATAAAAATTTTTATCATTCAGATTATTAGATCGGGGGGGGGGATGTATACATGCACATGTACTTAAGCCTAAATGTTTTTTTTTCTCTTTGACATATATGTATGGTATTGCAGAAACATAAGTATCTGGTTGCTTTGTCTATATTTTGTAAAGAATAAAATTGGATCAACCTTCCAATCCAAAAATGTACTTAAGCAAATAGGAGAAGGTTTTTTTTAAAAAAGGTTGAGAATCTTGGTTTCAGTTCATGCATTACCTGAAACATTAATGATTGTTATATTTAATATTATTTATCATTAGTGAAAAAAGCATATAGTTTATTTCAATTTAAGAGTATTTACTGAATATCTATAGTCTCGACAAAATTCAGTTCACCCTAAAGGGTAGTAAAAGCTTCTAACATATCTTTGTAGATGAAGAATCCCAACTGAAATAAAGTTTTCATTAATCAAAGAATATTTCTCCCTCCGTGTTATATTTCTTAGATATAGCAACATTTGATTGGAACAGCTATAAGGGTGATTGGTCTCCAGTTTGCACTGATGTAAACTCCGTGTTAAAATTTCCTCCTTCCTAATTAAAAAAACCCCAGAAATTTGGGGAGTAGAAGCCAGTCGTGTCCACATACATTTCCACCTTTGTAAGCTTCCAATTTCAGTTGTCTGTTTCCCTGTACCAGATTCCAAGGTATTTAAAAACTGAGTGATTTATCTGGAGGTGCAAATAGTTATACCAGTGGAGCAACTGCATTGGTCCTCCAAAGCCTGAGTAATTATCTCTGGAGAGATAATTTCTTTCCTAAAGTTACCACTGAACTAAAATTGTTAATGTAGGAAAATATGGAAATTATCGATTTTAAGATGATTTTTATCTATTTCTTTATTGAATCCTGTTCAGCCAAAGTCAAAAGTCTCATAGAATATTTAAAAAAAACACACAACTAAAATACCTACAGCACAAATTCTTATAACACAATACAAACATCAACTAAAAATGAAACTAGGATCTCTGAATCTACTCCATCTTTATATGTTTGAGTTTGAGTTTGAGTTTATTATTATTTATAGGCCGCCCTTTTCCCTGAGGGGACTCAGGGTGGCTTACAATTTATAGGGAAGGGGATACAAGACAATAAAACAATAAACATGAAAACAGTGCAAGTAAAAATAAAACACAACATTCATCATTCGGGTGGGGACAGATTACGGTCTTTATCCCCAGGCCTGACGGGATAGCCAGGTCTTGAGGGCTGTGCGGAAGGTCTGGAGGGTGGTGAGGGTACAAATCTCCATGGGGAGATCGTTCCAAAGGGTCTTAGGAGATTCTCCATATGGAGAACTTGACATCTCAGTCATCCAGTTGTGCCAAAAGTGCTTTTTCAAGAGGCAACTGGACTTTCTGATTTTTTTCTTTGAAGATGTTTCGCTTCTCATCCAAGAAGCTTCTTTATCTACGAGTTGAAGAAGCTTCTTGGATGAGAAGGGAAACAACTTCAAAGAAAAACCAGAAAGTCCAGTTGCCTGTTGAAAAAGCACCTTTGGGAAAATCTGTTGTTATATTTCCCATTCAGAAATCCACAATGGTTTATAATCTACTTTAAATCTCATTCTGTTTTATTCCAATTTCCTCAACTTTTACAAACAGATGTGCTATTCTAAAACATAGAGCCAGTTTAAAGTAACTGTTAAGGCATCAGGTTAAAAATGGGCAGACTGTGAGTTCTAATTTGACCTTAAGCACAAAACCAGTGAGTAACCCTGGGCCGGTCATTCCCTTTTATCCCTAGAAAGAAGGAGTTGTCAAACCACTCCCAAAATCTTGCCGCAAAAACCTGTTGCCAGTTGCCAACATTGACTGAAAGACATGAAACAAAAACCCTAAAGCATATTTTAAAAATTAAGCATGTTTCATGAGATTCAGAATTGTATGACCACAGGAAAAATAAAAATACTGATGGAACTGTGTATAACATGAGAATGTAGCCATTTCAGTAAACACTACTCCTATGCTCATTTTTTTAAGCATTTATTAAGTAAATTATGTAGATGAAATCTTATTTTCCTGATTACAAAATGAAAAGCATTATTGGAAAGCTGTCTTTTGTCATTATTGTTATGTTGTTAGAATGTTGTGACTAGCAATCCTGAAGTCTCTTTGTCACCCCAAAGACTCCACTCCTTAACTCTTGAGAGGAAACTTCACACATCACAGTATGAGTGTGACTTGGCACACTTTCCAATCAGATTAATGAAAATGTGCAAATTGGCATTGTGACCTGCTGGCAAAAGACACTTTCCCTTCTGACAGAGAAGATGCACAGCTTGTCAAATTCATTTTCAGTGATGCAACTAAGGAAATGGAGAAACAATGGCACTGGTCAGATAGGTAGCAACTGATATACCCACATAGCACTGATAATATAAAGGACACGGCAATATTGCTATGAGGCCACTTCACACATTACAGGTGTGTCATTTATTTATTTGTTTATATAGCATGCCATCACATCTCCTCTTTGCACTTCAGAATGTGTTATTTAGAAATCATTGCACTGTATAAGCCTGAGAAAATAAATATAGTGCCTTCCACTTGTGACCAAGGTAAGTCTGAAGAAGGAGAAAGACATATGACAATGAACAATCATTCCCTGTTCCAAATGACTTTATGTACAATTAATTAAGATTGAAGTGTGCCCCTGAGACCCCATGTACCCAATGACATTCTTAATAATGATAAAATAGCGCTTTGGCAATCCTTAGACCAACTATAAGAGAGCTTTTTCCAATGCCTGAATCCACAGGATTCACTTCAAAGGAAGCCTCAAATTGGTAAAACTACAATAATCAAACTGAGATAAATCAAGTATGCAGGGTCATGAAAAGATTGGCAAAGGGACAGTTCTGTTGGATATTACAAGGAATTGTTAAAAGGAAGGAAGACATAATAAATGATACAATTAACTGAGATTCATTAAAAATAATTTCCTAACACCCAAATTAAACAGTTCTTTCTGATGGTGTTTGGAACAGAATAGGATTTGACCACTTTTGTTGAACTGTTCCTAGACCAGTCCTCATCTTCTAGGTGACCTAAACTTCCAGTGAGAAAGGAGTTATTAGCTCAGAGCAGCACCTATTTAAAAGCATCAGTATACCAATATATAAACACTTTTCAGAAGCTTCATTCAGGCCTGGAATAAATCTCCAAAATTGTTACACTATAGAGCTTCCTTCCAGCACCCTGCAAGTTTTGACGCTGGGCCTCACTTGTTTTAAAATTGAGTAATACATTATTAGAATCTACTCTACTCTACTCTACTCTACTCTACTCTACTCTACTCTACTCTACTCTACTCTACTCTACTCTACTCATCTAATCTAATCTAATCTAATCTAATCTAATCTAATTAATCTAATCTGATGCAATCCCATCCCATCCAGTCCCATCCAATCCAATATTTAACCTGTAAAGAAAGGCCTGTCAAATATGTCTCTTTTGCAATGGTTCAAGATCTTACACCAGTCTGCCAGGATGTTTAAAGCAAGATTTCTCTGGCCTTTACAAAGACTTTGTCAAAACCAAACAAGACCACAGTTTTGGTTAAAGGAGAATTGATATAAGCGGCTCCAAATCACAGGATTTACATGAAATGAAACAATAACAGATCTTTCTGACCTGACACCTGATCTTAAGGGTGTAGAACTTGATTTAATACCTTCTTTTAATACATCCATTAGGAGTAGCGATAAACCATTGACTGAAATTCTATGTATTAAATTGATTTTACAGATTGATAAAAAGACTAAATCGTAGAGAACTCAAAATCTTACTTTCTGAAGAATATGTAAGAAGGCTCCAAGAATTTAATCTCTTTAAATTCTTTAAAGGAAAAAAAAGGAAAACAAAGTCATCTCAATATTTACACAATACACTTTGAATAGAATAGAATAACAGTGTTGGAAGGGACCTTGGAGGTCTTCTAATTCAACCCCATGCCTAGGCAGGAAACTCTACACCACTTCAGACAAATGGTTAGTCAACATCTTCTTAAAACTTCCAGTGTTGGAACATTTACAACTTCTGGAGGCAAATTGTTCCACTGATTAAGTGTTCTAATTGCCAGGAAATCTCTCCTAAATTGCTTCTCTCCTTGATTAGTTTCCACCCATTCATAGCTTCTTGTCCTATCCTCGGATGCTTTGCAGATAGTCCTCAATTTACAACAATTCAATTGGTGACTGTTCAAAGTTATAATGGCACTTGAAAAAAGTGATTTTTCACACTTATGACCATCATAGTATCCCATGGCTATGGGATCAAAATTCTGATGTTTGGCAACCAGCTCATATTTATGACAGTTGCAGTGTCCCAGGGTCATGGGACTCACCTTTTGCAATCTTTTGACGTGCCAAGTCAATGGGAAAGGCAGGTTCACCTAACAACAGTACTACTAATTGAACAACTACAGTGATTCACTTAACTGTGGCAAGAAATGTTGTAAAATAGGACAAAGTTCACAACAACTGTCTTGCTTAGCAATAGAAATTTTGGGCTCAGGTGAAGTCATACGTTGAGGACTACCTGAATATCTATCTTACTTAGGGAGTCCTAACTAACCCACTCACAACCCACTCTATTTTAAGTTGTGCTAATTGAACTTTCTTGGAAACTTCACAAATGCCCGGAGACATTCTAAAGGCAGGGGATCACAATAGTAAAGTCTTTTAATAGTAGATAGAATAGGAATTGGTGCTGTATGCGTTGGAAGCCATCTTCATGTAATAGCAAAAGAACAAGATGTTTCTTTTGACTGGTGCTTATATTATAGCCTTAAAATATTCTATATTCTTAAAATAGACCCTCTCTTTCAGCATCTCATTACAGCAAATCATAAGACTGACAGTAGCATTATATTATCCTGAGCCTAAATCAACAAAGGCAGGGAAGTTCCTTTGATTAATGCACACAATATTCTGAAATATGTCACCTTGGAACCACAGAAAATTTGAGTTAAGCTGGATGCCCCAGGAATGAAAAGAAGAGGCACTTATTTTGCAGCCAATGTAAACTTTCAAGAGTGCAAACACAATTTCTCATACAATGTTCAATTCTAGAATTTGGCTTTCATCAGCAACCCCCCCCCAACACCTGCCGTTGTCACAATTTTCATGTACAATAGGTAGCTAAGTGACTGAAACTAGACACTGTATAGCCATTAATCTGGATACAAATAATGCCAAGTGTATAAATGACTCAGGTTACTTTACTGCACAGTATTTTGACTCAACAGAGAGTGACTGGGTGTCAAAAGCCTTTATCTTTCACTCACCTCTTTAACAAATGGATATAAATCACACACAATAAAAACTCACGCTATCCAGACACTCTGCCGCAAACAGTGTGATAAATGCCTTTTTATGATAAATGTTTACCGTGGAATGAAATGGTCAATTTCTCTAGAAGGCATCTGACAATGCATCTTTTCATATCCCTAAAATGGGGAGATATCTCAAAGCGAAAAGGAAAGCAATTTAGTCTAGAGAGACAGCAATACTTTCCAGATGAAAGCAATAGAGATTTATTATTATTATAGCTGGTTGCACAGTGGTTTTGACATTTTTGCCCACCTATCGGATTCTTCCCAAGGACCTCGAATAGACAGATGGTGATGTTTAATAATATTAAAGATATTTCAATCAGCGAGCTATTCCAAGTAAAGCTCCCTTTTGCAATTTCAATTTTACAAGGGGATTTAAGTGGTGCAAACAGGGTTCCTGTTACTATTGGTACTATTTTGCTTTCTTTTGCCATAGTCATTCTATATCTATTTGCAGGTCTTTATATTTTGTGATTTTCTTCAGTTTTTTCTCGTCTCTTCTGCTGTCTCCAGGTATTGCATCATCCATAATCCCGACTAGTTTGATCTTTCTTATGAACAACTGTTAAGGTTGGAGTGTTGTGCTATTATCAGCTAGATGCCTAGACTGGATTTGGCATTTTTATCCACCCATCCCAAGGCCCTGCTAGATAGACAGATGGTGTTGTTTGATGGTGTTAATGTATTTGAAGGATGTAAGCTGTTTCAAGTAAAGCTGCCTTTTGCAATTGACTGATGGTGAATTTGTCAATGTCGATAGTGTTCAAATGGTGATCCAGATGTTTTGGGATTGCAAACAAGATGCCTCTGTTCTGACCTAGGCTTCCTGAAAAAGCATAAATCACAATCTTAGTCCCCCAAATCCTTTTTTATTTAGACGGCTATGAATTATGGTCATTCACAGCTTGTAATGATTCACAAACAGTCTGTGAAGATTCCGATAGATGTTTAACTGTTTAACTGTTTATTTCATTTGTATGCCACCCTTTTCCCCCCCGAGGGGGACTCAGGGCGGCTCACAGCTCAAAGGGAAGGGGGGATACAAACAATTTGACAACAACATAAAACAATACATAATTTAAAAGCGCAACAATCATACCATTCGAGATAGGGGCACGGTTCTTTAGCCCCAGGCCTGTTGAAACAGCCAGGTTTTAAGGGCTTTGCGGAAGGCCTGGAGGGTGGTGAGGGTGCGAATCTCCACGGGGAGTTCGTTGCAGATGTCTGCTCAGGTTGACACAGTCTTTCAGGGTAATATTGATAATTACCCACCTTTTTCTCCCTTGAAACGCTGCCAGGCCAAACATAGCATAGAGTCACACTGGACTTCTCAGAACTTGAACTGACTATATGAACTAATTGCTTCTTGTAAAGGCTCACATCCATTTGCTCCTCTTTTCTGTCTTATGTGAGGGGCCAGTCATCTCCAAGCCTTACTCCTGAGTCACCCTTTTTCCTTAATTGTTCTTACCTTCTGGCAGATCTGCGCATGCACACACTGGGAACAGGCTCTCTGCCTCACTGATGTCAGACTCTGAAGGTTCCGGAGCAGTGGTGGGTTTCTGCCGGTTAGCACTGGTTCGGGAGAACCGGATGGTGAAATTTACCAATCCGGTGAGAGGAGGTTCGACTGGTGGACCTGGAAGTAACTTCCGGAATACCTGCCCCAGCCCTGTCGCTTACTCGCTCATCCCCGCCCATCTGGAAACAGCTCCATCGATCGCTCCCCCCGCCCATCCGCACTATCCTAGCCCAATTTGATGTCAAGTCCCATATCTGGGAGTGGAGGTGGTGAACGGAGAAGCATGGAGAGGTCCAGCGGCACAATCCACCAGACAGCAGCGGCAAGCTCAGGAGTTTTCTCCTGGACTCCTCTCTGTCCTGCCTCCTCCGATCTCCCAAAGTTCTTTCCCAAGCGTGTGATAGCTTTCTACTGGATTCCCCTCTGTCCTGCCTTTTCAAATCTCCCAAAGTTCTTTCCCCAATATGTGATAGCTTTTTCCTGGATTCCCCTCTGTCCTGCCTCCTCTGATCTCCCAAAGTTCTTTCCCAACGTGTGATAGCTTTCTACTGGATTCCCCTCTGTCCTGCCTCCTCCAAGCTCCCAAAGTTCTTTCCCCAGCATGTGATAGCTTCCTACTGGATTCCCCTCTGTCCTGCCTTCTCCGATCTCCCTAATTTTGGCCCTTAATCCTCCAGTTGTCTATTTTTGGGAGGTTTTCCCCTCTCTACCCCACTTCATAGGAGTCCCAAAATTTTTTGCCACATGGCTTGGGGGGTGGGTGGTCATGTGACTGAGTGTGCATGAGTGATGTCAAGTTGTCCATACCAGCCCAGTCACATGACTGCCAAGCCACACCATGCCCACAAAATAGGCCACACCCACAGAATAGGTTCTAAAAAAATTTAAACCCACCACTGCACCGGAGGCAGCACATAGCTACTAGATGGCCCTGGCCCTCTCTCTGCCTCTGACACAGAGCCCCTTCCCAGATTCCAGGACTGGCCCATGTTCCTCCCCCACCTCCTCACTTTCTAGCTCTGCTGCCAGCTACACAGGGTGTCAGTGGATCACAACAGCCTATTACTACTGGTACTACCTTTGCTTGCTTTTATCACAGTTGTTCGATTTGCAAGTCTTTACATTCCCCCACCCCAGATCTTTTTCATCTGTTTTGTTCTCTTCAGGTACTGTTGATTTGGTTGGTTGCATAGTCAGCTGAATGTTTGGATTGGTTTTGCATTTTTATCAACCTACAAAGTCTTTCCCAAGGACCTAGGATAGGCAGATGTTGATGTTCGATTATTATTAATTAGAAATTATTAGTACTATTGTACTAATAAAATAAAATATATTACTAGTAGTAATTAGGACTGTTATTAAATAGTAATTCTTATCACTACTATTATCTATCTATTTACAACAATGTGAAATCATAGGTGCCAGTTCTTCAGCTGGTATTGGCTTTCATATGCAGAATTCTTCTCAAGATCCTAGCATGTCATAATGTACTGACGTAATATATGTGCGCATTCAAGCAGCATAGCTTTTGCAATTGACTTCTGGAAATTTTGTCAATGAGCAGATTTCTAAGTGCCATCCCATATTTTTTGGTACAGTAATCAGTGTACAAATAATCACTGGGACCACCATGGCTTATTTTTATACCATAATCTTTCAGCTTTCAGATCTTGATACTTTTGTGATATTCTTCAATTCTTTGTTTTTCTAATATCTCTTGCTATTACCACATCATATTTTTTTTCTTTTCAACTACAATTATATGCAGTGTGACTTTACCAGTCTATCTTTGAAAATCCCACATATTTTAACCTGCTCATTTTTATCTACTTTTTTTTTTCCATCTTCATTCTACTTCCTGCCATTTTTTCATTAGTGGTACATGATATTTTTTCCAGATATTACATGAATCATTTTAGTGAATTTACTATGTTATTCTTTAAAAGCAATTTGTGTGATTTTACACAAGTGGAGTATATGATTTATTGTTTCTTCCACCTCTTTGAATCTGCACTTTGAATCATTTGACAATTTTTAAATTCTGGATTTCATTGCATTAGTTGGAATAGCTTGCTCTTGAGAGCCAAAATCAAGCCTTCAGTTTCTTTTTTAATGTTCCATTTGTAAACTATTGGCAGATTTTGCTTTTGTTCTTTTGTTCTTTTTCTACTTCCATTTTTGTAGCTATTGACCATGTAATGCTTTTCCTTGTCAGAATTCTGTTCTTGTTTCTATTACATTATTATTTTAATGGAAAAATGCCAGAGAAAGATTCCATTAAAAGATTCTAGTGCATTAAAAAAGCAAGTACATCTTCTCTATTAAATGCAAAGAACAATAACAGAATAGTGCAGTGGAAGTGTAGCTATTTCATTTTAGCCTTAGTATGGGTTTGATAGGAATATTGGCATTCACATTTTCTGTATTTAATAGTTATCTATCAGACATAACATGCATTTATTTCTAATCTTCGTGCAAATTATAGTATATGTACTAAATTCACATGTGTAAAATTTGTAATATGTAGTAATATTTATATGTAGTAAAATCTGGTTTTTTTCTTATATGAAAGTCTGTACTTGGAATGAGCTATATAACTATTAAAATCACATTTGTACTACATTCCAGGTAGTTTGAGTCCTCTTGGCTCCCAACTAACTGTATGTTTCCATCCCTCCATTGATAGAAAAAAGATTGTTCAATTGGTAAGCTTCTAAGTGTAATCAGATTGTTTTTCTGGGTGTGCCTCAGTGGTGGGTTGCAATTTATTTTACTACCGGTTCGCTTGCGCATGCACATGTGCTCGCAGATCAGTGGAGCCTCTTGCTACCACCACCCGATCCAGGGTGAACTGGCAGCAACCCACCTCTGGTATGCCTGTTTAAATCTAGGATGTTTCTTTTATAAGGTGACCAGATTTTCAGATTGGTAAAGAAGGACACCTTTGACCGGGGGGGGGGGGGGGGCTTGATTAAAAAATTTATACGGAGCAACAAAAATTTTCATACAACGCAAAAGTAGTATTGTAATATTTTTTTATTTCAACATAACTACAATTTACAACTATAAATTGTAACTGTTGCCAAACATCAAAATTTTGATCATGTGACCATGAGGATGCTGCAACGGTCGCTAAGTGTGAACAATGGTCGCTAAGTGTGAAAAATGATCATCAGTCACTTTTTCAATGCCATTGCAACTTTGGTCACTAAATGAACTGTTTGAAAGCTAAGGCTAGCTTGCATTATAATGCCTTATGGTAGCTTACATTTTCAAGAGAGAGAAGCTAAACTCCTAAACACACAAGGAATTTGTCTTTGGTGAATATGCTCTCAGTGTACATAAAGAAAAATAAAATAGAATACATTCATCAAGAATCATAAGCTACAACACTTAGTGATGGTCACTAAAGCCTGGAGGATTGTTCCCTCTGTGCTTCTTTAAAACAGTATATGTTAGAATAGAATAACAGAGTTGGAAGGCACCTTGGAGATCTTCTAGTCCAACCCCCTGTTTAGGAAGGAAACCCTACACCATTTCAGACAAATGGTTATCCAACATCTTTTAAAAAACTTCCAGTGTTGGAACATTCACAACTTCTCTCCTTGATTAGTTTCTACCCATTGCTTCTTGTTCTACCCTCACGTACCTTGAAGAATAGTTTGACTCCCTCTTCTTTGTGGCAACCCCTGAGATATTGAAACACTGCTATCATGTCTCTCCTAGTCCTTCTTTTCATTAGTGGTTCAGGCACCAGACAAGAAATCAGGAGTTTCTAGTCCCATTTTGGGCATGAAAAGCTGCTTGGATGAAATGAGGCCAGTCACTCTTTTTTCCCCTCCTTTCCTTCCTTCCTCCTTTCCTTCCTTCTTTTCTTCCTTCCTCCTTTCCTTCCTTCTTTTCCTTCCTTCTTTCCTTCCTTCCCTAACTTTCTCCCCCCCTCCCTTTCTCTGTTGTGGGGAGTTGTGGGGAGCATTAGATCTGCTCACCGCCTTAAAAGTGGGATTTTTTTAAAATGGCTTTTTTTTAAAGTGATTTCAGCCGGGATGCCTTTAGTACTCGCCCCATCCATCCTCCCATCCTCCTTCCAAAAAGTTGATTTAAAAAGCCAGCGATCTGCGCCTGCTTCTCCAGTGTTCCTGATTCAGGGGCAGAGGTGCCTGGGCGCGCCCTGTTCCCCCCTCAATTCTTTGCGTTAAAGCCAAAAAGAACCTCTACAGAGATGGCTCTGGGTCTGGGAAGGCAGGGACGGGATGGGATGCTGGAGAGCAGCTTTCGCCTACAGCCTTGGGGGGAGGAGGGTGTTTGCAACCCTGCCCTGCTTGGCACCCCTCGTTGCTTGAAATGGGGTGCTCCATTTGGGGGGGGGGGATGCAGGAGGTCCAAATAAGAGGTGGGCTCAGCCTCCGCTGGGTTGGAGCAAGCAGAAGGAAAGGCAAGAGCGGGGGGGGGGATGGGACTTTGCTGGCAGTTGCAAAGCAGCCTTCCCCCGATTGCCTTCCCCCACGCCTCCCAACCCTTTCAAAAGCCACCCCCATCACCAGCCTCTCCCAACCGGATCCCCGCCTGCCTCCCCTTGGCTCACCCAGACCAGATTGACAACAGCTTGCACAGCATGGCTGCAGAAGAGCAACGCCCAAAAGAAGCGGGGGAAAAAAAAAACTTCCGACGGCTGAGCTGCTTGGCCCAGGACCTAGCCTCCTCCTTACCATCGCTCTACCTGTAGAAAAATGGTGTGCGTCGGCGCGCACATGCGCAAAAGGGGAGGGAGGGAAACCACTGCCCTCTAAAGGCCACATCAGAAATGACACTTTAGAGAAATATTTTTTTTTAACGGCATCCTTTTTAAAATTGATTTTCTTTCTTTTGGAAAATCGGGACTTTTTCAATACGCGAAGGGACACGGGACAAATTATTAAAAATCGTGACTATCCCGCCAAAATCGGGACGTCTGGTCACCTTATTCTTTTAGTCTGAATTTTAAAACTGCTGTAAAATGATTCAAAAGCACTCAAGAGCTTCATTAACAAATCAATTTCTTCTAAAATGGAGGGCAGCTGATCTAAAAAAACATATACAAAGAAATTAAAAATGCAATGCTGACAGGCCTGACTATGACTGATAAGGAGAGCTGAAATACAGCTTGATGTACTTTGAACATCTTTCCCGTGCGCTCACCTTTTTTTCTTCTGAGGCATAAAAGTACCTCTGTTCAAGGACAAAGAGTTCAGAGTTTTCTCAGTTCATGAATTTGGAATAGACAAGTATGGTCTAGTTAAATGCATCTTGCTTGAGGCAGAGCTGGCTCTGTGTGAACATTCACATTTCCTATGGTTTCATAGACAACTAGGCTAAACTGCATCTGCTTTACAAGGATAACTCTGGTCTTCGATAAATAAGTACCACAGAGGCCTGGTGATAGGACAATCTTTTCACAATTTGCTAGATTAAAAAAAACACAATAATGCTTTCATTTAATTGCACTAGGCTCCTGCAACGTAAATGAGAGAGCCTGAGAAATTGATCTGATAGAATTGTTTACTTAGAAAATCCTGGACAACTCTAGATAAAGCTGATGACTTTTCCCCAAGCCAGATGCTTCTTATTTCTCTATAACTAAGGAATGCAAAATCACTGAGATGCGCAAGGGTTCATTTCACCACCCCATTTTGGCTCCCCAATTTCATAGTCTCTTCAGTCCTGAAATGAACAAGAAGATAGATACTTTTGTCACTTCTTGTACTAACGCTGTGTGTTCCTCACTCACAAGAACCCATAAGTCATAACTTAAAATTGAAGCTAATTGGTTGCATTTGTGTCCATTCACTGATGGAATAGTATCTATCAGTAGAAAAGATTAAGGAATCATTAATTTCCTATACCAGTGATGGCTAACCTTTTTCTCCTTGGGTGCTGAAATTGTGTGCACATGTGCTATCACTTGCATGTGCATGCCCACACCCACAATGCAACGCACTTGCCCCCCTGCACATGTGTGTCCCCTGCAGCCTACTTGGCCTTCTGCACTGCAGCGGGGTGGGGGGGGAGTTTTCACCCTCCCCAGGCTCCAAGCCTCCAGCAGGGCAAAAAGAGCCTCCCCTAAGCTCTGGAGGCCCTCCCTGAAGCCTCCTGATACCAGAAATAGAGCATGGGGGGTTGCAATACCCAGTGCTCCCCCCATGCATGCACATGACTCCTGTGCATGCATGCATGTCACCCGCATGTGTGGCAGAGACCCAAAAATCAGCTGGCCGACAGGAGATACATGTGCATGGACAGTGGAGCTGAGCTGGGCAATGGCTTGCATGCTCGCAAAGAGGAGTTCATGTGCCACCTGTGGAATGTGTGCCATAGGTTCGCCATCACAATCCTATATTGTTACTCTCAAACTTTCATCTGCTGCAAAGGACTTGATGGAGTTTCGAAACTGAAGCTGTTGATATAATGATTCATTCCCTAGAGACTGTTCAGGTATGGATGTGGAGAAATAGCCTTTGGTTCAATCCTAAATGGCTATGGATGTTTGGGATCTCTGGGTTGGGGATGTTTCCACCATTGGACTTGGATGAGGTTGTACTTTCTCATTCAAGATTGGAGCATAATCTGGGCTCCATCTTAGACGTGCAGCTACTACTCAAAGAGCAGATGATAGTTTTGGCCAGGAAGTCCTTTGTATGGTATGTCTTGTGCCCAGCAATATTAGTCACTGTTCCACTTTTGGACCTGTTTTTTATTTCAATCCTACACAGTTTGATATGTAGCTGACATTTGAGAATTACAAGCAACTTCATTTTAGCTTTAACAGCCTCTGGCAACAAACTTGGACAGACTGCATGTTATGACATACTTCCTAAATGTAGCTTTCACTTGTTAATCCCATAAATGAGCAAGTTTTTATAAAATATTTTGATGAAATGAGATAGGGAATGCCAAAAAAAAAAAAATCCAGCAAATGATATGAGTCACCATTTACACAAAACTTTTGAAACGTCTACTAGTTTTAGAGCATATGGATTGAAAAGCAAAATAATTTCCAGATTCAAATGTTTCAAAAGTACATAAAAATTGAAAATGTGGAACTTATGCATCTATCTCTGTTTTTTTTTAATTTGGCATGAAGAAATCTGCAATACTGAAGATAAAGCAAAGAAACCAAAGATTAATTGTAATCTTTAGTTCCTTTTAGTACCCTCTAGTGTTCAATATCTAAGTCTTATGTTTTTTTAGAAATAATTCAAAATAAAAGCATTTTCTCATAGAAAGGATTCCTTATAATTAATTCCAAATTTCCTATTTCAATTTTACCCATAGTCCATTTGTAACTTTTTAAACACAGAATTTTAATCATTTTTTTTTTGCTGTTCTTTTTTTTAAAAAAATAGTCCTTAAATTTATATTTATTACTTCTTTCACTAAGAATTAAAGAAACTGTTCTGGGTTTTCAGACATGTTGAACCAAAGATATCTAATAAATTAAGAGCAGTTAACAAGCAATTTGCAAAAGTGATCAGAAAAGCAAATGTGCAAGTGTTTTTGAAGGCACTGACTATGATTTGAACAAAAAAAAACGGCTATTCCCTCAGCTACCAGAGCAATAAACTCATCACAAACCATTTTCTTATGATGTACTCATAAGAAGCAACTGTCCGAAGCAATTTTGGGCAATCTCAAGTTTTCTCCTTGTCCATAGAGAAGTTATGAAGAGCTAGTTTACTCACCAGCTCTTCATTCTACTGTAGTTCTGGTCTGATTTTTGTGGTGTTCAATCTACCATTCTTCACCTGAAGTCAATATATGCCAATTCTTGAATATGTTTGGTATCTTGATGTGAAAAATAGAGTCCCTAGCTTCTGGACTTTTTGGTCTTCAGGCATTCATCAAAGCCAATAGATCTATAAACTGGAAAAAAAAATCCTGGAAGCTTTTGTCCTTTTTATTTCCTAGGAGGATTTGTTTAAATTTGGGAGTAATATTCCATTCATGTCTTCAATAACATCATTTTACCATTTGTAATTTATATCAGTTTTTTGAAAAAAATTATTTTGGAAAAAAATTGTCCTTTGTTCCTATCTGAGGCATAAATGGAAGCCGATATTAAAGTTTTCCCTTGTTTGAATTTCAGAATTAAATTCTGTTCCAATAAGGAATTTATATAGTGCAGGTTATTTTTAACTGTTATTTATGGAGTTTTGTGGATTTTTTTAAAATACCAGGTGCAAAAACCTTAATAGTGCTACCCCAAAAATGAAGAATCTCTGAGATAGTGGATTATATACCTATTGACCTGCAGAAGTCATTACTATCCTGGTCAGGCAAACCCAACTCATTCCATTCCAGCAGGAATGAAAATGCAGATTCCCATTTGTCTGAGACATAAACTAGACATCATAGAGAAAGTGTGCCTACTATAATCTTATATTTTATGCATTGAGTAGTGACATCAGAACATATGGCCCTACTCTATGCCTTGAACTACTAGGATGAGAAGCAAAATACATAGTGCCATGATCAAAACATTATCAGAATCAAACAAGTCTGCCTGGATACCATTAAATGCCTTTCTGTTCTTCGGCATGACACTGATTTACACATGTTTTCTAAGAATGAATCATTAAATTGGGCCCAAATTGGACTGATTTCTGGCTTTAGCTTATAATATAGATATGCTGCAGCATCTGGATGTTGATGCTTTTATTCCCTCAATTAAAAAAAATCATTTGTTCTATTAATCTTTTTTCCCTTCTCATGCCGGTAGAATTTTTTTTCTTGTGAATTTCCACTAGAAAAACAAGTTTGTTCAATTAATCTTTTCCCACTCTTCCAATCAGGGATGTCAGTTTTAATTTTTTTTAAAAAAAGTTGATGAATCAAACTTTTAGAGGGACATTGCAAAATAAATCATGAAATTATCAACTAGTGTTTTCACTTAGCTTTTTCTTGGTGTGAGGAGGGAAAGAAAGATTAACACAAATAATTCCATTAGCTATTTCTAAAGGTACATACCATCGTTTTAGTACTTACCCATGACTGAATTCATTATAAACATTAGGATTTAAATTATTCAGTTTATTTATGTTTTCTTTTACTACACTTACAGATTATCTATAATAACCATTTGGGTAATCATAAATTAATACAAGAAATGAAAGAGCATGCAACCAATTATATGTCTCTCCACATATTTTGTTGAATAGAACTAAGCATTTGACATACAAAAGCGTATTGGATGCACCCATAAATTGTGCTAAAACACACTATTAAGGTCTGGTATTTATGAATCAGATGCTTTGATTAGTAAATTATAGTTTATGCTTCCCTGTTATATCTGACCACAGCCACAGCCATTTTCAATATACTTTGCCCAATATAAACGTTAATGTTTCCCATAAAATAATAATAACCACAAAAAATGTCATTATACTTAAGGGCAGGGGGAAAAAACCCAGCATTCTTTGTTTTTACATTCATCCCAATGTAAAGACAAATAAATAGTTTAGCTTCTGGCAAGAAAATTATCTTGCCAGAAGCTGGACTATATACACACATTCTGAAAAACAGAAGTTCCCAGAGGATGGGCTCCAACATGAGTCTGAAAGCTCAGAAGACTAAACCTCTGGTCCTGGTGACTGATCCAGATTAGATCCTACAACATTATCCTGGGACACATATATTTCCCTTCATTTGTAAGATGTTTCCTGTTTAAAATCCTTATTTTATTATATAAATCCCTCTCTCTCTCTCTCTCTCTCTCTCTCTCTCTCTCTCTCTCTCTCTCTCTCTCTCTCTCTCTCTCTCTCTCTCTCTCTCTCTCTCTCTCTCTCTCTCTCTCTCTCTCTCTCTCTCTCTCTCTCCTCTCTCTCTCTCTCTTTCTTTCTCTCTCCTTCTCCCTCTTGTTTAAATCCAATCTATTTCACAAATACTTTATGTAGTATAGCTCTTTATGAAGACAATAATTATAAATGTTCCCAATGAATATGATGACATACCTACCTACCTTTACCATAGTGTGGAGGCATGGATAAATAATAAAGTTTTCTTCTACTATTACAATATTAGAAACTAGGATCACCCAATAAACTATGCTGGGATGCACACATACATATATACATAAGCAAATTATTTTCATGATAAGACAAGATGCCTCTAGTTACTGATCACAGAAAAATAACAATAAAAAGGTTAGTGTTCTCTTTCTGATTTCATAAATATCTCAGAAACATTTGTTTCCCCCCAAAATATGGAGGAAAACATTGGAGCAGCTAGCTAGATAAGTTCTTCACATGTGCTTGGCATAAGGGGTCTTATAACATGAAGTCTAATGTAGATTCACTTCAATACAAGAATGGCCAAGGAATGATTGAGTTGGTCTTTTGATATCATCCATCCACTCACTCACCAAAATCCAAATGTTGTTGCCTTCCTTATAGACAAATCCTATCAATGCTTACTTAAAACTTTTCTATTCTATAGCCCACTGATGGCTAACCTTTTTTGGCTCCCATTCCAAAAGTGGGGGGAACACAAGGGTGTCATCCACGGGCATGCCACACCCATAATGCTATGCATGCGACCCAGCATGCATGTGTGCATGACCCCTTGTGCATGCACACTTGATCAGCACCCCCCACTTTTGGCACAGTTTTTTCTCCCACCCCAGGCTCCAGAGGCTTTCTAGGAGCCTGGGAAGGCCAAAAACAGCCCCCCCCCCCGAGGCCCTCTGGAGGCTTCAGGAGCTTCCCTGAAGCCTCCAGAGGGCAAAAAACCACCCTATGGGAAACCCAGAAGTTTGGGAATGGTGACTTCCAGGTTGTCTGTAGGGCCGATTTTCAACCTCCAGAGTCTTCAGGAGGCTTCCCTGAAGGCTCCGGAGGGCAAAAAATGGCTCTACGGCTAAACCAGAAGCCACTTCCGCTTTGCTCGTAGGAACAGTTTTTGCCCTCCGGAGTCTTCAGGGAAGCCTCCTGAAGGCTCCGGAGGGAGAAAAATGCCCCTATGGCCAAATCGGAAGTTACCATTCCCAAACTTCCAGGTTTCTCGTAGGACTGAAAAATGCCTCAAAAGAAGGCCAAAGGAGTTGACAGAGCAATGCCTTGCATACCCTAACAAATGGCTCCGCATGCCACCTGTGGCACGCGTGCCATAGGTTCGCCATCATGGCTTTAGCCCTTATTGCTTGCCTGTCTTCATTGGTTTTGCCTTGCTTAGTTCTCTTCAGTGAGATGAGGAGAAGGAAGAAGTAGCAAGAAGAAGCAGTAGAAGAAGCGACAGCCAAGAATTTCACTCAGGATTTGATCTAAGGACATATTTAAACGTTCAGGTTGGTTATAGAATCTGCCTGACAAGCATCACATCAATATCTCCTCAGTTTTACAATTGTGCTAACATCTCCATGATGCTGAAATAACTTTTGAAGGCATTGAACAATTTATATTAATCCTTGACCTCAATACCAAATTCACTCTGAATTGAGCCATTAAAGAGTTTGCCCAATAGAGATAACTACATTAGGCCTCCTACTGTTTTCATATATCTTTAGTGGAGGGTTTTTTCTACTGAAACCAATCTCAGTCAAAGAGGCTATTTTCTTGATATCAGTTCTTTGATCAGAGGCAGCCAGTACTTATAATCTTCCAAGAAATATGTTAGATTTCCAAGCACATTTTGAACTCCCAAGAGTTTTGGATAGTTGAGATAAAGTTTTAATAAGAATCAACATGGCTGGTATGGGTGCCTATTGGAAAAGAGATGGGTCACAGGACCTTTTGATGCTTTTGAATTTTATGTGAAGGGGTAAAAAAAAGAAAATGTAGCAGTTTTCTTTGCTTTTTTGTGTCAGATACCATAAGAACCTTGTGTGAGATTGTTAATTATGATCCAAGTTCTCTTCTAAGCCTGCAAGGAGCCTTTCTGATACATTTCTGCATTAGATTTTCTACATAACTCATCATGTAAGCCAACCAATTTTTTTTTCAATTTTCCCTTTTCTCCTCATTATTTTTTCCATCCTTAACTGTACAATGAACGACAGCTTACAGGACAAATTAGAAAAAGGCTTCATTCTGGGGCATATTGAAATGTTCAGATCTCACTATCAATGTGATGGATATTAACTGAAAAAAAAATCACAAAAACTGAACCTGTAAGGGCATTGTAGTACAGCATAGGTTTTCATACAAAAAGTCTTTAGTTCTATCATGGGTAGGTCCGAAAAGACTGAAAAAAGCTCTTTCTAAAATCCTGATTAAGAATTCTTTTTAAAGTTTATTCCAATTATAAGCTTAAGGAAGTTACAAGGAGTTTCATTTTGAGCAAGAAAAAGAGATTCAATGGTAAAAAGTCCCCAAAATGGAACATTTAAATCATTGCTTTGTTTTGGGTTTTTTTAATATGTGACACATGGAAGAAAGTTGTTGGAGATGCTTTAGGCTTCTCTTTGTGTGTGGGTGTTGGTAAGCTTCAAAATGTCTAGAAATACATTGAGCCTTAGGATTTCTCTCTGCCCAAGGCCTACACTTTCAGATGCTTTGTTCAAGCATAAATCTAAGTATAACATCAACGTTATGAGAGTTCATTGTTTCAGCATAAATACTACATTTATAATCAGTTTCTTTTTTAATTAAAAAACATTTTACAGTATTTTACAATATTTCTGATGCAGGAAAGACTGACTAAGGCTAGTTTTAAACTCAGGTTTACCTTGCCTAACTCTTTTGATTCAGAGCATTGTCTTCTTTACATTTTAGTGTTTATATTTGTTCTATAGTGTTATCCACTTCCTTCTTTAAATGGGCAGATAGCAATATATAGTTTTCTTTGGGCATTAAAAAGAAACCTGATAATTTTATTCCATAATAAGGGAAGGTTGACTGTTAAGGGGTCATTATTTTGTAGATTTCAACAAAATGTTTCTTATATGATCAAAAATGCTATGTGAATTCTCAATTCTGAGCTGTCCAAAACCAGAGGTGGGTTGCTCCCGGTTCGGCCCGGATCGGGCGAACCGGTAGTGGCGTTGGCGGGAGCACTGTGAGTGCGAGCACAAGTGGACCAGTAGCGCCACGATTTGCAACCCACCTATATCCAGAACATTTGATCCTGAAGACAATAAAAGACTTGAAATTATGAAACAAAGGCAGGAAAATCTTTCTGAGCTTGACTTAGTGTTTAATGTGAGTTTGCTCCCACAGCGGCTCCCTGTAACACTCAGTGTAACAGATTTAAAAACAGGATGTATCTAGTTAAACAATTAAGGATAATAAAACCCCAGGTAATGACTGTATTTGCATTGAAGTTATTTAGAGCAATTTGGATTGGTGGACCCCTGTGTTGGTCTCCCTATTTATATTTATAGATATTAAAGCCCTGCTTGTGAAGCAGTGGGGCCTAACTCTGATAGTTACAATCAGTAAAAAAAGCAACTGGGATTAGCCTGCTAATTACAAGCCCATTAGCCTCCTTAGTATAATTTGCACATTGTCAGCTAGGTATTATATATATATATATATATATATATATATATATATATATATATATGTATGTATGTATGTATGTATGTATGTATGTATGTATGTATGTATGTGCGTGCGCGCGCACACACACACACACACACACACACACACATATAAGTTTATATATATAAACTTTTTAGAGTGGGTCAAGTCAGAAAACCTCCTATCAGAATAGCAAGAATGCCTTCGAGCTAGGCAATTCATTTTAGATCACACTTTTATTAGCATCTTTCAGAAAATATACTTTAGGCCAGGGATGCCAAACTGGGGGCCTGTGGGCCAGATGCGTCATACACAGGCCACACCCACTCCAGCTCTGCAAATGGGAAAAACGTCATGAAATGTCATGATGACAACATGACACCATGAGGTTGACACCCATGCTTTAGGCCAAAATCTCATTACATGTGGCTTTTATTAATTTTAAATTTGCTTTGGTCCTTATTTCTAGACATATACTATGGCATGAACTTAAGAACTTTACAGACTCTGCTTTTTCCAAGCTAGCTAAATATTAAAGCCAAATAATGGTTCCAAAACTCAGAAAAGCCCTATCATTTAGGATAAGCATCCCTCTTGGAAGAGAGATTCCTCTCTACCTACATCCCTCATGAATATTGGGAACTCATGTAACTTCTACAAATGCTGCATTTGACTTTTGATCACTGTTGACAACAAGTGATATAGCCTTCTGAGTTTAAGGTAGACTTTCCCAGCCCTTTCTGGGTTTGGTGAATAGGCAAAATAACCATTTGTCATTCAGCTATACCTGTGACAAGTCATTTCCAACGTACGTATTTCACAAGTGCATCTCAATATCAAACCAAACAATACAGTAATTAAACAAAGTTATCTAATAGATCCAGTGACGTGCGGTGAGGTTTATGGCTGGTGAGGCATCAATTTTTTTTAGACTTGTGGACTTCAACTCCCAGAATTCCACAGCTAGGCATGCTCAGTTCTGATTTAAAGTGACAGCATTTGTTTTTCTCCTTTGCTAAATAAGTTTCCTTCTTTCTTTTTCTTTTTCTTCTCCCTTCCCCTCCTTCCTCCCTCTCTCCCTCCGTCCCCCTCTCTCAAACACACACACACAGACAAAGTTGCACCAGGAGGATGAAGTTTGAATTCCTCCCCCTCCCTCCGACCCACACATACCTTTTCCAGCTGTTTTAGAGAGGATTTCAACTCTGCTATTGCCTGCCATTATGAAAAGAAAAAAAAATGTAAAAGGAAAAAGGCAAGAGCTGAGGTCAGGCTGAGCTAGTTGCTGCCAGAGTCACCATGGATGACTCTGCTTAACTGTTTAAAAAAGCCTCTAAAAAGCGCCCTCTACAGGAGGAGGCAGGAGAACAATGTGCCTCACCTACGTCAGGAATGTTTCGGCTTTTAACCCTTGCTTAACTCTGCTCGAGTGATCATAAAACACCTAGTCAGACTAGATGAAGCACGTTGTTCTCCTGCCTCCTCCTGTAGAGGGCACTTTTTTAGAAGCTTTTTTAAACAGTTAAGCAGATTCATCCACGGTGACTCTGGTAGCAACTAGCTCAGCCTGACCTCAGCTCTTGCCTTTTTCCTTTTACATTTTTTTCTTTTCATGATGACAGTAGTGAAGCTCTGCCTCCCCTGACTGCATGTCCCTGAATAGATCTCTATATATGAGGTCTCATTTTTAACTCTTCCAAATCATTCCCACCCCAGTTAATATGCATTATAATTTGTAAAATGTGTGAAGAAAAAAAGTGATTTTATTTTAAGGGAAAAGCATGCTTCATTCACATAGCTGCATTCCAATACTGAAGATATGCATACCTATCAGAATGCTGTGGGAATTAAATACTGTCATTATTTAAATTAAATTAAATTAATATTTAATTCAATTAATATTTATTTTAATGAAAAATTTAATTTGACTTAAATAAATAATCATATCCATGTGTTATCTTTGCCTCTACAATATTTCACTCATCCTTTGCTTTCCACCACAATGTAGACTTTTCTGCTGATAAAACTCTTAAACTCAAGATGTAAAGAAGATGACTAAAATTAGTGTTTGGCCTGACTTAATAGTCCCTGTTATAAAATAGCAAATTTTACAACAAAAATAACAAAATAGCAATTTGCAATTACTCTTTCAAAATGCACATAATTAATGTTGTGTATTTTAAAACAGCTGTCATTCTTCCATTCTTCTACCAGATGAAGAAATAAGAATGTTATAAGAATGTTATATCTGAGACATCCTTCTTCTTCATTCAGTGCTCTTTCTTTCTCTCCCTCTTTCTCCTGTTTTGCATTTGTGCAAAATACTTCTGATAATTCTGCATATTTCCTTGTGTATTCCCTTCACGAACAAGTCATCAAAGAGACAGAGGTGAATGTTCTATCATAACTGAAGAGCTATAAACATGTGTATGAATTCAGAATTTAAACATCCTGTTGAGGACTTCATACCCTTGGGAAAGACACTATATCCAATTCATTATCTTTCCTTTGACAATGGCATTATTAGGAATGTAGTAAAATTAGTCTGTCATACTCCTCATATCTGTCATTAAGTAAATGTTAAAGCCCGTCTTTGTTAAATAAATTGTTCTGTTAAAAATACCCCTCTGAAAATAAAACTGCCCTTCATCCATCATGATGGAATCTGAATCCCAATGAAAAATACTATTTAAATGCTAAGTGTATTTAAAATACATATAGCAAACCATTGTGGTAATCTACTTGTTAAAGAAAAATAGGGATATGGTTTACTTAAAGTCTAATTTGACTATTATTGTTGCAATTGATAAGATCTCCTTTCTTTTACAGGCAGACATGTTCCCTGTTAGAATAGATGGAATAAATAGGTCTGCCTTTTCTTATTCATAATGTTAAAAAGAGTCCTATATTGTTTAATGCACTTTTGTTTATAGCTTTCTTCTGCATGACGTAGTGATGAATAAGAAGTCTGCAGTGCTATAATGTCAAGAAACAGGTAACTTTTCTTAAGTGTTGCTGAGAAGAGATGTGAAAACCGGGTAAGTGTGTGTGCTTTTCTGGCAGCTAGCCATTGTTTAATATGTGAAGTCCCAAGTGCTTTCTGAGCTTGGTTGTTTGCTTGAAGACATTTCATTATTCAACTAAGTAACATAGCTAGTGAGAGTGTGGAATTTTCTTCCTGTTTATATATAGTAGTTTACCTTGGCAGTTTTGATGGATTTTCTCTTTGATTAGGATATAGTTTACTATTTGTTTGATTGTTTGCCTGGTGTTAATCCTTGATTGTCTGGATATTGGCTGCTGGAAAGGATATATTCTAGTGTATTTGTTTCTGTCTCAGCATTTTAGCCTAGATAGTCCATCCTTAACCCTTGGGGGTGAAAATTTACACCCCTCAGAGAGGCCCTGCAATTTGGGGGTCCTCCTGGATCTGCAGCTGACACTGGAAGACCATCTGTCAGCTGTGACCAGGGGGGCCTTTGCCCAGGTTCGCCTGGTGCACCAATTGCGGCCCTATTTGGATCGGGAGGCACTTCAAACTCACGCCCTTGTCATCTCAAGGCTGGAATGTTGCAACGCGCTCTACATGGGGCTACCCTTGAAAAGCGTTCGGAGACTGCAGCTAGTCCAGAATGCAGCCGCGTGAGCGATATTGAGTGTACCGAGGTACACCCATGTTACACCTGTCTTCCGCGAGCTGCACTGGCTACCAATTGGTCTCTGGATGCAATTCAAGGTGTTGGTTATTACCTTTAAAGCTCTACATGGCTTAGGGCCAGCGTACCTCAAGACCGCCTACTGCCACATACCTCCCAACGGCCGGTAAGATCCCACAGATTGGGCCTCCCTCAGATGCCGTCAGCCAGACAGTGTCGGCTGGTGGGCCCCCAGAGGAGAGCCTTCTCTGTGACTGCTCCGACTCTTTGGAATCAGCTACCCCCAGAGATCCGGACCTTACCCACTCTCATGGCCTTCAGGAAAGCTGTTAAAACCTGGCTGTTCCGGCAGGCCAGGGGCTGTTGACCTCATTGTTGAGGTCCAGCCCTGATTAGAACGAATGCATGTGTTGTGATTTTAAACTGTCTTTTTCTTCTTTTTCTTATTTGCTTTTTCTTTTTCTTCTTTCTTCTTTTGTAATCCGCCTGGAGTCCTTCGGGATTGGTCGGCATATAAATTTTAATAATAAATTTTAATAATAAATAAATAAATAAATAAATAAATAAATAAATAAATAAATAAATAAATAAATAAATAAATAAATAAATAAATAAATTTTATTGTCTCTTCGGTGGTGTGCAAATATGACTTATTTCTACATGTCTACTGATGGCTGATTTATCTGACTGCCAAACTTCAAAGAATTCTCTAATATTTTTGGATTAACCTTGGTGTAGGATCCTAACAATTTTCCAGATGAACCCATGGTTGAGTCTGTCCCTGTGTTGTGAGATTAAGAAGTTGCCATTGTGCCTTCTGACTACTAGTAAATGTTAATGGATACACTCAGCTAGACTTCTGTCTTTCTGCCCTGTTACAGTCTTTACATTGCATGCTGTAGCAATAGCAATAGACTATATACTGTTTCACAGTGCTTTACAGCCCTAAGTAATTTACAGAGCCAGCATCTTGCCCCCAACAATCTGGGTCCTCATTTTACAGAGCTTGGAAGGATGGAAGGCTGAATCAACCTTGAGCAAACTGCTTACTGGCAGCCAGCAGTCAGCAGAAGTAGCCTGCAGTACTGCATTCTAACCACTGCAGCACCATGGCTCATGTTGTTAGATTACTCCTGATTTTTTTCCTCTTGGGCTACTGGGTCTTTTGGTTTTCTTAAGATATTTTGAAGGGCCCTAGATGGTTTGTGTGCTATGGTAGTGCCATGTAGTTGTAATAGTCTATTGGTTATTTCTGAAATGTTCTTGATGTTTGGTAGGGTGATCCTTTTCATAGCTTATGTTTGGTTGTGCTAAAATGATTGGTCACAACACTTTTCAAGTTGTGTTGATATCCATTTTGTTGGAAAATGTTGTATAGGCAATTTTTTTCTTTTTTTTCTGATACTTTGGGTTGCTGCAGTGATTTTTACTTACACATTATTGTGTAACTCTTATGTGGAAGTAGTTTCCATTCAACTGCAATAGAAGGTCTGATGTTTCTGAATATTTCAAACATTTCCCCTCAAGACTTTCAGAGTTGAGATTGAAGGACCCACTTTTTCTATGCCTGGAACAATACAAATGTTGAAACAAAGATTTGGGCACTTTCACAAAATGATTGCAATACAGTGGATGGTTTACAAAATGGTGGTTTATTCAGGAACTGATAGATTTAAGAAACAAATATCTACAGTCTAGTGTAATCCTCAATTCCGATAATGGAGAGAATGTGAAGTTGGGAAGGGGGAAGCTGAATGGGATGTTGGGGGCATTTAAGCAGAAGCTACACAACCATTTCACTGATCCAGGATGATTTAATTTGGATTTCTGCACTGTGCAGGGAATTGGATTCAGTGGCCTAAAAGGTGCCTTTCAACTCTAGGTACAAAAAACAGCATACACCACCAGAGGTGAGAATTGAAGAATGTCTCAGTTAGCTTTTTAACCATTCTACCTTTGTTGTCAGCTAGATATCAACAAAGCCAATGCTGAAAGCTTGCAGGGATTGTACAATATCTTGAACATTCACAAAAGGTCTGAAATAAAGCAATTCCATTTTAGGGCAGACTCTTAACCCTAAGCAAATCCTTTCATGTCAAATAAAAGTTAGATGAAACTCATAATAAAACATTATGGCTTATGGCAGAATTACCGTATTTATCGGCGTATAACACGCACCGGCGTATAACACGCATCCCCCATTTTAACACAAAAATTTGAGTAAAATTTTTTTTCATTAAAAATAAATGACTTCATTGGTACTACAGGAAAGTTGAACCATTCTAAAAGACTGATAAATAGTAGCTTTTCTTGAACCAAATCGTCATACGTAATCAAATTATGGTTTAATTTAGATAAAATATTCTTAAGCGCTCTTTCTCTAATTTCACACAGCTCGTGACCTGTTTATTTTTTTAAAAGGGGGGGAAATATTGCAAAAAAAAGTTATTTTTTACATATATATATATATATATATATATATATATATATATATATATATATATATATATATATATATATATATATATATATATATATATATACACACACACACACACACACACACATTTTATAAATTCCAAACAATCTGCGGCGGAGTAAACAATTTCTTCCCTGTACATTACAGACCATAATTTAGCACAGTGCAGGTGACAGGCAGATGTTTTTAACTTCCTAGTCTAGGGCTGAGAGAGAGTGATTGGTCCAAAATTACCCAATGAGCTTCTGTATCTATGTTGGATTATTAGAGACTGTGCCTCCTCATATCTATATTCTTGTACATGTGATACCACACACATATTCAAAATTAGCCAGTGAATTGATTTTGTTAAAACAGCACACTGAAAATTTAGGATACTTTCTTAGGGAGGACAAGGCATGTGACTGTTCATTATCTTTCAATCATGATCTCATATAATCTATTCTTCTAAGCATTTTTCTTCTTCTTTTAATATCAGGAATAATAATCTTTATTGTTAAAAGCTTCTATTACTGTTTTTGTCACTTGCATTCTTTCCATTTCCTGACGGTGTCAATATTCCTTTTTAGTTTTCCACTCCATCTCCTTTTACTACATTCTAGCCAGTTTTGTGCAGTTCTGCTGCAACAATGTTAACATACCTACCCTCTTTATCAATTTTTCCTCTTTTTGGTATTCCCTTTGTATAGATTGTGAAGAACATTTATTTATTATGCGTGATCGTTAAGAGTTGACACTGATGGGATGACACAGTCACCAATCAATCAATACGTATAAAAATAGATGCGACTTTGAAAAGGGGTCGTATTGAGAATCTACCAAACTCAAAACCAAAAGTAGAGAAATAGGGGCGGAATATGCTACTTTTCTGCGTGCAATAAACAGATTCACACTGGGGTTTGTACATCCTGAGAATCCTGGTTTGGGATGTTTTGTGCAGTTAAGCAGTGGTTTGGGGTTACTTTTTTCATCCCCAAAGCAAAGCCATTATCAACTTTTAGGAATCCAAAAGCAAAACAAAAAACAAAAAAACCCCAGCCTCTGAGTAGGCACACGGGCTATCGGTGCAGACAAACCAACCACTTACGAAGTTTCCGGATAAGCGGAGTCAACTCGATTGGGGGAGAAGCCGCATTAACATTGCAGCCAGCCATCGCGACCGCTTTCCCAGAGCGGCCCAGGTTCAACCGCCGCGCCGTAGGGAACGCGAATGCGCTCGGAAAAAGCGGGAGGCTATTTTTTCAAGAGGCCGCTGGGAAATGTAGTTCCGTCTGTGACTCCCCGCCCACCCGTTCTGATTATTCTCAGACCAGAGAGTACTATACTGGAGATCGAGTGGTTGGGTAATTCTCGCGAGTTTTGACCCGAGTCTTCCTAGTTGCCTAGAGAACAAGGTTTTCTCCCCTCGCCTTTTGGAAGCGCCGCTTTTCCCGCTTCGGCCTTTTTCAATGAATTCGCCCGGCTTTCAACTTAAGTCTTCTCAATGGCGAAATCTCTGCCACAATTGTTTCAGCGGCCAGCGGGGTCTCTTCTAGGCAAGCCAATGAAACACCTTTTCTGAACCGTCACTAAACCTAAGACTTTGGATCACAATTAACAATATAGAATAACGTGTTATGAAGTTGGTTCTATTTTCGAGACTGACTGGGAATTCTGAGAGTTGTAGTTGCGGCAATCTAGTGCAGTGTTTCTCAACCTTGTCAACTTGAAGATGTCTGGACTTCAACTCCCAGAATTCCCAGAAAACGCGGCGTTTCTTCCTGCAAAGCCCTTCTGGCGTCAAGCGGAACTCTCGGGTTGCCCGAAGGGCTTTGCAGGAAGAAACGCGGCTGGAGGCGCCAGGACGGTCCTGGCTGTGGGGCGCAGACTCGGTAAAAGCTCTCTTTGGTTCCCTCCTCCTCCCCCTCCTTCCACAGTCTGTGTGACGCTGCCGCCAGGCTGAGAGCTGCCGCTGAAACAAGTTTGGGAAGGTCCTTTGCAGGCAGCCAGTTCTAGCTGCCTGCAAAGGACTTCCCCACGTTTGCTTTGAAAGAAACCTCTGCGCGGGAGTTAGAAACCTCTGCGCGGGGGTTTCTTGCCACCTTAGAGGGAACAGTGGACCCGGCGTTGGACCCGTATTTATCGGCGTATAACACGCAGTATCGGCGTATAACACGCAGGCAGGGTTTAAGCTTGCAATTTTAGTTTTAAAACTGCGTGTTATACGCCGATAAATACGGTAATTAGAATTTGAGGTGAAGAGCTTTCTTATTATTAGAAACAATTAAAAAAAGGTGAGAAATGTTCAGTAATACATTCAGTATTATGGAAAAAAATGAGCAAAATATAAATATGCCTAATTATTTATCTGGAAATTAAATATACAAGTAAACACCAGCAGAAATGATAATCATTCAACCACAAAACATCATTATATCTATTAATCACAAAATGTATTCATAAATATAAATATATATACCACATACTGTGCTGTGTCACACTTTGAGGTCTAATTTGTGGGAACTGTTCAGTAACACTTCAATGATTGTTACCCACATTCACAAATTAAATTCTAATAACTATTTTAAAAAAAAACCTACAGTGATCAGTGCACATTTTCCCAACCAGTAGATGGGGGGTTATGTGTCCAGAACCATGTGCCATAAAAATGCTGCCCTATTGCGGTTTCTGTTTATACCTGCATGACCTACTATATATGAGGTGAACACATCTGTTTATTATTATATACTTAGAAAATGGTTTAAAACTGTTTTAATTCATGTTACGTTTTCAGTAGGGATTGTCTGAAGGAGGGTGTCAAATGGACATGGCAGTTAAAAACCCTGTGCCTTTTTTGAAATCTTACATTATCATAGGTACCTACAAAAGGATTATGCACACCATTGTTTTTGGAGTTAGAATATTGCACTATTGTTGTTACTACCCATTGTTTTGTTTGGTTTTTAATTTGGACTTCCCATTGTGCATTCTCATTTTTTTGGATTCTTTCTTGCATTCAACTAGTAAGTGCAATCATGTATTCTCTCACCAATAATCTGGAATCACAATACCACCCATATTTTCTTAGATATGTCTCTGTAGGTTTTCTTGATCTGCTTCTCCCTTATCCATCTTGCTTTCTCTATCACCTTCCAGCTTGCTTGATTTAGGTTTTGAATTCTTGCCCATTCTCCATACTCCTGCAACGATCCAGCATGGCTCAATAACTGTAAGTTTTCTCAGGTTTGCTGTATTCTACTTTAGTGTAGATTTTAGTTTATTCTAGTTTAGTTTTTCTGGACTTCCTTAATTAGGACTCACTCTCATTAGTTCATCATCTTGCAGTCTACATTAATACAGTAGACTTTTATATAACGATCAGTGTTGTGGCCCAGCAGGAGCTGTTGGAGCTACCGATGGACTCCAATAGCGAGGGACCCTATGAGTCAGCTCTGGAAGATGTGGAGGACCTTAGGCAGGGTTCAGACTCTGAGCAGTGACCAGAGAGGCTGGTTGGCCACCAGGAGGCGCCTGAGGCATGGAGCAGTGGGGAAAATCAAAGGGAGTTTGTCCCTGACGTCAGGCACTGGAGCAGTGGTGAGGATCAAAAAGAGTTTGTCCCTGACATCAGGCACTGGAGCAGTGGTGAAGATCAAAGGGAGTTTGTCCCTGATGCCAAGCAGAGAAGGGCAGAGAAATGGAGGCAGCAGTTATGGAGACAGACTCATAGGAGATAATCAAGGCCAGGTGGTTGTGGCTTGGCTCCTCCCAAGAGAGTATATAAGAAGAGACTTTGGGAGGAGATCTTTTGCAGGACACAACCGTTCATACCAAGCTGGAGAAGTTCTTCTGTGTATTGTATCTCTTATCTGTGGGAGCCTGGGTTGCTGCCAATGTCTTGCCTGTGAGTAATTACTGTGAATAAAGCGTAACAGTAAGCCTGTGTTGGCGTTAATCACCAGACGGAGGGGGGTCAGAACAGATCAGTATTTAATACATTGAGAAAATAGGATAATGAAAAAAAGATTATCTACTTCAAGAACAACTTTCCTGGGTAAGCATACTTACCCATTTTTAGCAAACTTACACTAGTGAGAAGTTTAGTAATTTGAAATTTCTGAACTTGCATATGGAAAAGTATACTATAGAAAGCAAATATGAGATCTTCTACCAGGAGATGGACATACCGACAGGTGGCTGGGAACATGGTGGAATTCAGGTATTTTATTCCCAAAGTGGTCTGTGTGGTCTACATTTTATAAACACAGAGGAAGGGAATAGTATTTATCTTAAATTACCATTTTTATATGTAAAATTCAAGCAGATTATGAGTAAATGAGGAAGTGCTGTAAGGATACATAGTGAAAGTAACTCCATTAAAATAAGATGGCCTTACTTTCAGCCTTAATTTGTTTAAAAAGTCTTAAAAATAAATGTAAACTCAAAAAGAGTGAGAAACTGCAATGCATTTTCATGAAACTCAACTGAAGTCATTCACTGAATATTATGGTAGAAGCTGGAGCACTTTGTGGGTTAATCAGACAGTGAAAATAACAGTGGTAAATGTTGACAGAAATGTTCCTTCAGATTTATAAAGAAGATGCATGTCATGAAATGACATGTAGTTGAAGGTTGTAGAGCTGTACCATGTCCTTCACTGATGCAGTTATCAGCTTTAATTTCTGCCACCATTGTCAATGATTGTGACATATTGTAGAGGGAAGTGGAAATAGCCCTCAAAGGACAGTAGGAAGAACGACTACCAAGGTAAGATAAGTGGGGATTGAGCCCTGGCCAAGAAAATAATTTGAGAAAACATTTCAGACAAGCCTCCCCCTTGTTCACACAAAGTTAACTTGAAGGACAGGAAAGTACATTCAGACTTGCAAGATTGGGTTACTATAGCTGTCACAATAAAAATAGTCCTGAACCATATGACATTGATTTCTTAATCATGTCTGTCTTGTTGAACTGATCCCACCTCTGCTCCACATATTTAGAGTATTGGTGTGTCAACCCTTTGAGGTAGGCCAAATCAGGAAAAAGATACTGCAAGAATTCCAGATATGATACTTTATTGTTGCAAGGCAACATAACAGAGTCTTAAAAGCAGTCCAAAACTTTCTCTGTCCCATCTTACAAAATCAAGACTGGGATATTTTGAATGTCTTTCTAGTTTTCCCTTCAATCTATGGACTGTACTTTTTTTCTCTAAGTCCTTCCTTTCTGGCTCTTTACACAGTGCATATATGAGGAATTTTTTTTTCTGTTAAGGGGACATTAAGCCAGTACTATTCCCCTCTGTGTTAAGCTCTAAGTACAATATCAGCATTGGCTTCATGTCAACCTTATTATAATACATTTTAACCAAAATAAGTTTAGGTGGTTGGGAACATCATCAGTAGGAGATAAGAGGACATATGAAAGAAAAATGTCTTCTCTTATCCTGTAGGCATTATCCTCACAACAGGTTAAAAGAATCTAGGACAAGTACTATAATGCAGATTTAAATATATATAAATCTAATACAGGATATTAAGATATAAGAAAGAAGCCATTGCATATATAAACTTCCCTTTTAATTAACCTGGGGGAAAAACTTCCAGATAGTGCGTGCATTGTTGAGGATAGTATAAAGGAAGCTATATTTATCCTGAAGAAGAGTAAAGTTTGAAAAAATATTTCCAAAAATTTCTAAGACTTAGACATATGATCACCAACTCATTTTACCAAATGCTCTGCAAATCAATTTGCAGGGAGAATGTGGCAGCAGTCAAGGCAATTCTCCAAAGTAAATTAAAAAGGATAAAGAAAGCTGACTCTTCACATTCTCTGTTTTGATAATGCAATTTGTTAGGCAACAGCTCTACTTGATTGATTCAATTGAAACATAATAGGGATAATAATAGAGACTGTCTGCGGTTTCTTCTAAGCCTTAACAATGATGACCGATGTGCAGTTTTATGGCTAAGAGATGACCAATGGTCATGATTTAGACCATGATAGCTCCTTATGAGGTGCTTTTAATGTGTTTTAAATTGTTATTCTAAGCATTACTTTCTATATACAATTCAGTGATTCAATTTTCTATAGATGAACATTTCGTCTTTATGACATGAAGAAGAAATATGGTTAATCTAACTCATTTATGAATCTTATTAAGATACAAGCTAAAATTGATGTCCATAGACAATTCCAATTCCAATTCTATCTATTTATCTATCTGCCTGCCTGCCTGCCTGCCGGTCTGACTATCTATCTATCTATCTATCTATCTATCTATCTATCTATCTATCTATCTATCTATCTATCTATCTATCTATCTATCTATCTATCTATCTATCTATCTATCTATCTATCATGTCTATTTATCTTTCTATCCCTCCATCCCTCCCTCCCTCCATCCCTCCCTCCCTCCATCCATCCATCTATCTGGATGAGAGGAAGAAAATGAAGATTGGCTTACCTGTTCTATGATCTTCTACTCTGAGAGCCTGTACTGTATTTCACAACCTTATTCACCATTTAAGGACAAAGCTTCCTCTGAATATCAGTATGTAGACACAATGTAGAGATCAAGTTATGTTATTTGTTTCAGATAATTGACTTACTTTTCTGAAATGGCTTTCTTTTGTAGTCCTAATAAATTAAGGCCGAAGCCCAGACAGGTTCTGCTGCTAAGTCTTAAGAGGAGAAAAAATGAAGTACGTATAAAGCATAACACTAACATTCGCAGAAAGAGACACAAATGGGAGAAATGTTCAGAGATATAATACTATGTGGGAAGTACAAGTCATACAGTCATCAATAGGCAATAATCCAGCTGATGTAGCCTTAAGTAATTTCTTGAATGTTACACTGCAACAATTTTATATATCCTGCTCAGTTCTGCTTCTGGGTCTCAACAGAATATTTTTTCAGATTTTACAAGTTAGAGGCTGAGATGTAAACAACTATGAGATGCTGTAGTCTTTCCAAAAAAACTAGTTCCTTCTGCCTAGCTGGACAAGTTAAAGCTAACCTTAATTCAGAACTGGCTACCAGTGGAGATATGATAAGGATAAACAAATAAGACAGATTGATGCACATGCAGAATCTGAAGGGTACTTTCACAAATAATTGTAAAAGGGAAAATCTATGTGAAGGCATTTGGAAATTAATTCTGTAGCATTAATTCATCACCATCATGTGCATAATATGCAAATCTATTTTATCCTCCTGGTGACCCACAAAAAGAAAATCCTTATACTAAAATGTATATATATTCAATAATCTATTTCTTTTCTGAGTAAGCAACAAAATGCGAAGTGCGGAAAGACAGGAGAAAATGGCAAGCGAAAGAAATTAAAGACATAAGTAGACAAGAAGATATTATATATCCAAAACAAATTACCACTAAGACAATCTCTCCTTACTTTTCTATCCTTAAGAAATCTTCAGCCATCTATATACTGCTTTAGATTTGCCTTTCGTTCTTTAAACATCCTATAGTCTCTTTCTCAGAGTCTTATTAATGGCATCCAACTATGCTTTGCTCAGTCTTTCTCTTCTCTTGACCCCTTTGCCTTTTTTCATATATTATTTTGTCATTCAATTCCTATTCATACTCTCTACATGACCACTTTGATATGCTGCTTTCATACCAATCACTCACTTCTGTACTCAATTCGCTTTTGTTCGACTCCCATTCACTTTGAGTCTATCTTCATATCTACTACATTCAACTTATTATGGTTTCTCTTGACAATCATTGTTGATTTGAAAATCCTTTTTTGACTGACATTTCAACAAATATCCATTTCTCAGAATAAAACTCAAACTATTCACCTTTTTTCTACCACCATTTGCTGTTTCTTTCTACTCATTGTCCAATTTTAATAAATGTTTACCAAGAGTAAAAAACAAATCAACTACTTACTCTAGATATTAACTATGTGGTATGATTTGTTCACTGATTTTTCCATTGAAACACAACTAATTTGGTCTCTGATCTCTTAATTTTCAGAGACATATCCACTTCATAATGCAATCTATATGATATTAAGTATTTGGTTCCCAGCCAACATCATGACATCATCTTCATAAAAAATGCATATGCATTTATTTCTCCAATCAACAAAGTTCTAATGTTACCATTAACACTTTTAATATAAATGTATCCATAAATACATTAAACAAGCATGAGGACATCACACATCGTTGCTCTTACTCCCTACCCCATGTTCAGCCATTTGGTAAGCATTTTATTTATTTTCACACATTTTAGTCCCATCATATGCCACTCTTATCACCATCAGCTACCAACCTTCAATTTTATAGTCACACAAAATATTTCTATTCACGTCATCCAATACTTTATATGAGCCAACAAATACACAAAGAACTTTCTTTCTCTCATTTATACATTTTTCAACTGCTGAAGAGCAAAAAAAAATGGCTTCCATAGAACCCTGTGAGATACAAAGCTCCAATGTACTTTCAAATTTTGCGAATTATCATCATTCTCACCCTTTTGATTAGAATTCTTCCAAACATTTTCCAATGCTTGCTTAGCAAAAGAATCCCAAGGACAGCATTTGTGTTTGTTCTTATTTTCCTTTGATAGGGAATAATAACAACGTTTTCCCAAGATCAAGCAAAAGTCTATTGAAGCTTTACAGCCCCTCTATCAACAAAACATATCTGTATGATTTTCCAGTTAAACTTTATATAATGGCATTCATACCATTTTTCAACATTCCCAACAGCGTTTATGACTTACTTTTCATCCATTTTTATTGCATGTTACTTTTTATAGTGGCTAGAAGGCAGTATGGCAGATTAACTCTACTCACTACCGGGAATTTTAACCAGACCGCTCAAGGTTGACTCAGCCTTCCATCTTTCCAAGGTTGGTAAAATGAGGACCCAGATTGTTGGGGGGCAATATGCTGACTCTGTAAACCACTCAGAGATGGCTGTAAAGCACTATGGAGTGGTACATAAGGCTAGCTGCTATTGTTATTTATTTTGAGTTATTTTGCTATGCATTTCCATATAAATATCTAAAATACTCCTTCCAACATTCCCTCCCTTCAGTTTCATGCTAAGTTATTTCATTATTTTGATTTTTAATTCTTTTAAATTTTCTGGTAACTTTCCTCCACTTAAAAAAACTTTTAAAATATACTTTCAGCAAAATCACTCCGTATTTTCATTGTCTGGTCTATAAATACCATCATTCTTAGTAACTTATCATTTTTCTTTTAACACTTCATACAATTTTTTACCTCTCTCATCTTCATTTTTTGCACTCTTTCATATTCATGTTTCATCCACAGCCTTCTTCACTTCATCATTTTATCTAGCATTTTTGAAAATTTTATTTTTTTAAAAAAAAAGAGGAGGAAGGACTAAAAAGAAGGAGAAAGATGTTTCTAAAGGTGGTCTGATCTTGTGAGTGCAGTTGATGAATATTTAGTACATAATATGTAGTGAAAAGTAGCATGTAGTGAATCAAGGGCCCAACACAGGGTTCACTACCTCCTTCTCTGTAAATATTCATCAACTGCACTCACAAAATCAGACCACATTTATAAACATATTTTGCCTTCCTCTTACCTTCACAGAAACACAATATATTCATTCATTCAGTCAATCAATCACTCATTCATTCATTCATTCATTCACTCATTCATTCATGTTCCTCTTATCGTCCAAGTCATAATCTTCCATATGCCATAGTCATTACCAAACAGCCCCAGAAAAAATGACTTTTGCTTCCCATGATAGCTTTGTCAGTTAAGCTTTTTCATGCAACACTTTTAAATAAAAGCTACAGTAAGAAGATTTCTCATCAAATACAGCACCTTTTGATCATTAAGACAGAAATACAAAACTTAGTTTTACATGCTTATGTTATTCTGGGCAAGCTATCATCTCCATCTTGTAAGTCAGTAAACTCTCCAACTCCATGATTCAATTCTAACTAACTGCCATTTTATTGTTTTAGTGAATTTTAATAGGATATGGTGGCTTAGTTTATAGTGCTTTTTTCTTCTTCTTTATTATATGTTATAAATTGGGGAGCTGTAGAAATACTTTAGAGAGATGCAGTGGCTCAGTGGCTAAGATGCTGAGCTTGTCGATCAGAAACTTCTGCAGTTCGACAGTCCGAATCCCTAGCATTGCCTAACGAAGTGAGCTCCCATTACTTTTCCCAGCTTCTGCCAACCTAGCAGTTTGAAAGCATGCAAAAATGGAAGTAGAAAAATAGGAGCCACCTTTGGTGGGAAGGTAACAGCGTTCCATGTGCCTTCAGTGTTTAGCCTTGCCAGCCTCATGACCATGGAAATGTCATTAGACAGTGCTGGCTCTTTGGCTTTGAAATGAAGATGAGCACCACCCCCTAGAGTCAGGAACAACTAGTACATGTGTGCAAGGGGAACTTTTACCTTTAGAAATACTTTAAAATAAAATAAAAATACTCAGAGGTACATGAAGTGAAGAGACATTCAGAATGGTCACTCATATCTGCACTGTGTAGAAAAAGCAGGTGCTGAAAACGTCTGAACTTTTGATAACAAATGCAATGCAATAATATTATAAAATGAGAAGTCACTTGTAGAGATATTTTTTAAAAGTTGTGGGATTCCGTTCGTAATGTAACTTTCAGTTTCTTGAGACTACTTTGTGGAGTAATCTGATCCATGAATGCAAACAACTTTGTTCAAATAAAATGATCATTATTTTCTACATGGAACTTTTAATCTTCTACTCAGTGATATTTAGATTCTTCAGTGATATCATCATTAAATTAGCTACATTAATAGACTGATAAACAGAAGAATAATCAGCTGAAATAACATTTTAATCAAAGGACAAAAGATGAAAAATCATATTAGGAGCATCTAATAGCATTCTAATTTTTTTTATAATAGAAGTACTACTATGGTAACTGTAAATTGACAACTATTAAAATATAATTTTGCAAAGTAACCTTATATAATTGACAGGGATTATAGTACACTCCATAGAGGGAAGAAGTCTTAATTTCTTTTACTTACAAGTACATTTTTTCAAACTAAATATAATTATGAAAATGCTGGTTCATTCTATCTCAGTTTCTTGCTGTTGCACACAACAAAACCAATGTTTTGTATTTATACTTATCTTAGTCTTAAAGCCACAAGTAAAAGGGTAACTGCTAATTCCTTCTGGCCTATCATTTATTTTATATAACAGACATCAAATCTTTTTCAGACACACTAATAATATTGTCTGAATGCTGACCTTATGATATCATCAGATAAACATGAATTGCTGACATATTCTGGTGAATAAATGGATTACGATTCCTAATAACACAGTGTGGTAACCCTACATAGCAATCTATACTGTCTATAATGCAAATGTGACTATCACTTTAAATTGCTTTTTGACACATTGACTCCACAATGTACCAAACTCTATATTACCTAAGGCTTTCTGACACTTGCATTCATCCCAAGATGCTATATCTACTGAAAAATAATAATTGTTCTGGGGAGCTAAATCCATGTTTGAGAACATACCACCCTTTATTTCTCACTTCATCTTAATTATCTTGCCCATGTATCACAAAGCAATACATAGATTGTCTTCTGCCCACAGAATATGCTTGATGCTGTCTACACCAATATTTAGCAAACATCCAAGATAATTTATTTAGGGCACCAGTTATAAAACCAGCAGAGTATGGAGTTTCTGGATCAGTTTTTAAACATTCAATTTTAGAGTTATGAGAATAGATGACGACAGGCGAGCAATTGAAACTACAAGCAGATGTTCAGGTGGTTAATCAATTATTTCAATAAGGAGCAATGCTAGTTGTAAATGCTCTAAACTCTCTAGAATATTTACCGGAAAAAGATGGAAAGCCCTGTAGACGATCACAAGTATTGGCTAGTCAAGAGGAGGGCTTTAACATTCTAAAATTAAAAAGACCTATAGGGTGGCTTTTAAAATCTGTTCAAGGCAGGTGTTTGGATTTTGGACCTTCCTTTTTTCAAAGTGACTGAAAATAAAGAGAGATATATTATTCCCCTTCTACACCTCATTAGCTTTTGAAACACACATCTGCATCACAATAGGAAAAAACAATAGAGCCTGTAGCCGAACTGCATTCAGTGAGATTTGAAGAATTAAAATCTAGCAGGCAGTCCTGAATGCCATGCATTTTAAAAGTTACAGATTCACAAAGGATTAATAATAGAATCAAAGAGATTTCTTGATAAACTAGTGCTTCGGTCTATATGACATTCTGTCTTGTGTGAAGCAACCAGTCAATCAGGGAGTTTCAGGTGAAGACAGTGACTTAAACAACAATTCATTCTAAAGTAAAGAAAGAAAAAAAAATCCAAACAGATTGAATAGGATTAAAGAAAAGAATAGTATTTTATTTGCATAAAACTATAAATCACGTGCTAAGAACATACACTGAAGTACTAATGGGCTAATTCTCCTAAATGCAGACTTGCAAAGAGCATGTAGGTCATTAAGAGTGGGTCACAGATGTATGGACAACAGTTGATTTCTTTTCACTTCATTATGTATACCTCATGGCTGAACATAACTCCATGCCAAGGGCTCCCAATCTTGGTAACTTTAAGACATGAGAACTCCCAGAATTTCTAGTCAGCCATGTTGGATGGGAAATTCTGGGAGGTGAAGTCCACACTTCTTAAACTTGTCAAGATTGGGAACAGCTGCTCCATGCAATGCTTTGATTTGAAAACCCTAAGTTGTGACATGGTTTCAAAGTATATTCCATGATTAAATATAAGTAATAATTCATTCATCTCTACCATTGATACTAATCAAGAGACTTATATGAACCAAGCTTGGGGAAAGTTATTTATCATCCTCCTTTAAAGATATCTAGTGAAATATGATGTTTGATTAAGTACAGAGTAAGTTCTAATTTTGTGTGTTGCAAAGGATGTGTACTTGATACCCCTTAAAAAAATCTAGATTTGAAAAATTAAATTAATATGATTATTGATTCTGTTTACAATGGTACAAACCCAAATACACAAGACAGCCAGTTTGGTGTAGTGGTTAAGGCATGAGGCTAGAAACCATTAATTCTAGTCCTGCCTTTGCCATGAAGCCAACTGGGAGATCTTGGGCTAGATACTCTTTCTCTCAGTTCTAAGAAGAACAAGCCAATAGCAAACTACTTCTGAAATCTTGCCAAGAAAACTGCAGGGACTTGTCCTGGCAGCTATTCAGGACCCCACACCCACTGGAAGGCACTGACAAAAACTTAATTAATCCCTTTAATCATCTTCTATTGACCAAGGAATTACCACATATTTTTGGTGAAAGGCTACAGCTACTGTTCTTTTCTCTCTCCATACAACCTATTGCAAACATGTACAATATTTTCACAGATAACATACTCATCGGATAACATGCAGAAGATCATTTCTACTGAATCTTCCATCATCTCTTTCTCTTCATAATAACTTCTGAACAAAAATCATCTTGGACCAAAGACACGGGCAGGATTTCATCATGACTGGAATCCTCATTACATTGATGTTGACTATGTGCCATTAAGTCACAGTCAACTCTTAGCCACCACTTAGATTCCCCCCCCCCAATGACAATCTGTCCCTAACTTGAATCCTTCAGGTTTCATCTCATTACATATCTATTTATTCATATATTCATGCATTGAACAGGATCATGGCAAAAAGCTCTACTCCCAAGCTATGTGCATTTATTTTAAAATTGAAAGCTTTAATTCTCCTCTCCCTCCAATGTCTTTTCAATGTATCTATTGTGAATATATGATAAGAGGTACTGTAGTACTACAATCCTCTAAAATGGCTTGACATCGCAAAATTGATGCCCTAAATAGAGATATGGGTATAGCTTGCCTCTGAATGACAGGGTGATAATATAGAGAAAATTTCATGTAGAAAAGTGAGTGTGAATATCAATAAGTTTCTCATAAATGGAGAGTGTTCACCGAAACTCAGTTCTTCCTGAGGGCTATAAGAACAAATCTGAGCACTTACAAATCACAGATAAATTACACCCTTGCCCTCTGTGATACGTTAACCTTGATTTGCCACCATTCTTCAATTTTGTACAATGCCTAATAAGTATGCATTGAAAAGCAGGGGGGAAAATGAGTATGGCTCTAGCTAAACAACAGTGAATATTAACTGAAAGCCTGCTATATACAAAACTGTGACAGCTGTACTGTCATCATGTCAATTAAGTCTGCTGAAGCAAATCTGAGTTTTAGCCACAGGAGAATTGTTTGTTGCTGAGTCAGCTGTAGCCTGATGAATATTTCCAAATCAATTCTCTATTGCAGAACCAACCTAATCCTAGAGGTCAGGTGTCACATTTAGCCATTGTCCAAGTTAGAAAGTGGGAGTGCCAAAGATCACCTTCTAACAGACTCATTTACCATTATTTGTCATTCAACTAAAGCAGGGATGTCAAACTCGCGTCGTCACATTGGTGTCATGTGATATATCACAACTCCCCCCCCCTTCACTAAACTGGGCGTGGACAGCACGTGATGCATCCAGCCTACGTGCCATGAGTTTCACACCCCTGAACTAGAGTAACATATGAAATACAGTAACAGTTGCAAGGTTTTTATCAGCGAGATCAAAAAAGGACTTTTTTTTTGTAAAATTAGGCTAATGAAAATCAGAGTGATCAACACTTGTAGCTAAATGTTGATCAGATATTGGTCGGACCACTGTATATTTTATCTCGGGCCTCTCCTAATTTATGATTAAAGAAGTGCATTTTTCAGAGAGCTACCAAAATGTGCCAGATTAGAAAGAAACAGCTAAATATGCATTTTTAAGGAAATACTTAGAGATGCTATGACAATCATGTCAAAGGGTCTAGACTAGAGCATCTAGCCACACCATAATTTTTGAATTACTTTTCTTATGTGGTCAAAATACTAGCATTCATAGCAGTGCTGCCACTTTATAAAAGCCTAACAAATATAATTTCCATTATTTAACATAGGTCTAGTATGGCTCCCCACTTGTTTAGGCTTAAAATGCAGTAAAGCACTGTAATGTAGCAGATTCCTGGGCTCCTGTTTTATGCATGTTTCACAGAGGATCTTAGTTTAACTAATTTGCATGTTTAAGTGCAATTCCTCACATTAAATAAAAATAATTTATTTTTTAAAGATTAAAACAACTAAATCCTCCAAAATGGCCAAGTCTCATGAGATTTTAGTCTTCCTAGCCAAAGTCCTGTAGAAATTGTGTGGCTATGTTGAAGTGTTGTGCTATTTGGTAAAGATATTGTCATCATCATCACCTTTGGAAGGACTTGATCAGTGGATAAAAATACCAAATCCATTCTAAACATCTGTTCTGGACCCTTTCTGCCTTTCTGTCCCTGTATCTGTCTATCTCTCTCTCTCCCTCTCCCTCATCCATCCATCCATCCACCCACCCACCCATCCATCTTGTTTAAGTAGGAGAAAAACACTAGTATTTTCTGGATAGGAAATTCCCTTTTTGCACACAGAAATCCTCTTCTCACTTAAAGCTTTTTATAATGGATTCACCTTGTATTGCTTAAAATCCCTATTATTAATTTTTAAACAAAATGAGAAAAAACTTGTTATTCAACTTTTCCCTTGTTTTTCCTCCTGCTGTATTTTCCAGCTTCTGTTACAGTAAATCTATTGGCATTTCTCTTCTTCTCTTTGCTTAGACTTCTGCCAAGCCTTGACATTTTATTTTTAGAAGCCTCTAACAGCTGACCAATTAATTATTTGTGCATCATATTTTCTAAATGTGTATAATTTTTGATCTAGTGTCTGTCCATCCACATTTTGCCTACCTCGCACATGCAATGTGCTTTGGGAATTAAATCAAGAAAGCAATTGCCATGCAAGTTGCAACCTTTTCATAACCTTTTGGGTTTAGTTTAGTTACATTGTGTAGATCGGCTCATCCTTAGAAGATATGCAAAATAAAGCAAACTCTACATGGAGAAACAGCTCCTTTGGTTGCTAACTAATCTCTAAATTAAACTTCCCACAATCACTGGAGAAGGGCCCACATCCTGAACATGAAGCAATAAATTATAAGCTTGATTGAAAACACCTTGAGAAGAGACTTTTTTTCATCTATGGTGGACATGTGATAAAGCAAAAAAAAAATGGAGTATGATTCATATTTTAATACAGAAAATTTTGAAAATGGAGATAAAAATGAAAACAGAACTTTTCCTTTTGGGTCTAATGGAAAAAGAACTGTAGAAAAAATTTGGAACTTTGTTCCTATATATGTTGACAGTAGCAAGATTATTGTATGCACAAAAATGGAAGGACACTTCAATTCCTACCATCGACGAATGGTTGCAGAAGTTGATGTAGTTGGCCGAAATGGCAAAACTGATCACCTTGATTAAAGAAAAGAGGATAAGTATTTTTGTTTCCACATGGAAACCACTTCTGAACGTTGTGCTTGATGTGGAAAAGAATGAAACTTTGTCTTTGGGTTTTACAGATTAGACTGATAGATCTTTATAGAAATTGCCTTTTCATGCTATTATGGAAAAGCAAAAAGTTGTGATTTGATGTTAATGCAGAGATGGTATTCAGCTGGTTCAGACCGGATCAGCCGAACTGGTAGCAGAAAATCTTGGCTCTATGCCATCCTATTTAGGGACGTTTTTGAGGCCGGCCGCATGCACGGAAGCCTGGGAACATGAGTGGACTGGTGGTAACAAAAGGTGAAACTCACCACTGTGTTAATGCCTTATTATAACAGAGAGACAGAAGTCAATGCTTCTTTTTCTCCTTCCCCCATTTTTCTCACTTTTCTTCCCCCTTTCCCCTTTCCCTCTCACTGCTCTTTTATTTTGTATTTTACAATGCTCTATAAGTTGATAAAAAAAATTCTTATGGAAAAGACCCCTCCTGAGGAAGAACCCCATAACAGTAGAGATAGTCCTTGAACTTACAACTATTTATTTAACAACTGTTCAAAGTCATGCTGAAAAAGTGACTGAAAAAGTGACTGAAAAAGTGACTCGGCATTATCAAAATTCAAGTGCTTGGCAATTGGCATGTATTTACAGTTGCACTATCCTGGGGTCATGTGATTGCCATTTGTGAACTTCCCAGGAAGCTTCCAACAAGAAAAGCCAACTGGGTTCACTTAACGACCACAGCAAATAAAAGGTTATAAAACTGGATGGCTCATATAATGACTATATTGCTTAGCGATTCAGGTTCCATCCCAATGGTGGTCATAAGTTGAGGACTACCTGTACTTTCATTGCACGCTATTTAGGCAGAACTATTGATAAAATTCAGTGAATATAAAATCCAGTTTTGATTTATATGTCCAGAACCCTAGGTCATTATTTCTGAAGATAAATATTTCAGCATTTTAATCTGAGCAAAAGCTCTTTGGGGAAAAAAGTTTTTTGTATTAATCAAACCTTGATGCTTTTATCTTTCTATGATTTTGATACAGATTTGTGTTTCTTTGTTTAATTGTTCCCCCTTTTGTCTGGTTTTTACAATATATTTCAATTGTAATTTCTTGCATATTATCTTCTGTACTTGGTAAATGAAGGCTGTAATCTATAAATTTAGTAATATGAATAAACAAAATGACAAATTATTGCTGTTAAACTTATCATCAGTGGAATTGCCTCCTTATTCAAATGGATAGCTCTGGATAAAAATCTACACTTGCCACAAAGAATTATTCAAACAAAATGATAAAACAGTACTGGCTTCTATAATAATATTTTAGAAGTATTTTTTTTCCGGATTGAAGCATTTTGAGGCTGTCCAAATTACATCGACATTGGAAATGGAGCATATGCTTTTTCTACAGATAGGATGCCTATAATAATAAAATATGTTTTAGGAATAATAATCTACATTTTAGGAACAGATACAAAAAAAGAAAGAATGTATTTTGACATCAGGAAATCTTTCCACCTCTCTTTTTTGGCTCAGCAAATGGTAGATATTTTCAGGCTTGCTAAGTCTTTTGTTACCTACTGTTTCCAAGAGGTTCACATAAAAACTTCCCCCATATCACTTTATTATGGACAGTTCCAGCTCCATGTAAGTAAGAAAGAATTTTCAACTGAATCATAGAATCTCATGGGAGGTCATGGCTAGAAAGGACCTAATGCTTCTGAAACATAACTAGGAGATGGCTGAGCAGGGATAGAAGTTTTCTCTAGTCATCTGAGCAAAATCGAAGGGTTTATTCAGAGCTAACCTACAAAACTAGAGAAAAACCTTTAAATAACATTTTTGCAGGGGGACATTCTATTTTTTTTTTCAGCCAAAATAGCATTTTCTCCCCCCCCCCCCCAAATTGCCAAATCACTGTTTTGTTTAGTACTTTCATTATTTTTTCCCAGGGGAAAATCAGGTAGTGCACTATTGAAACAATATAATAGATGTCTTCTATCTCCCCCTCTTTGCTAAGTGTTTAAAACTGTTTTCTAGATATATTGTTTGAAATTTAGAACCAGAATTTTATTTTGCTTTTTATTAGAAACTGGCAAATGCCCAGCACTATAGTAGGTCATTCAATCTTAGTAGATTCTGGCAAGTGGTGGGTTCTGGATCCCATTCCAACCGGTATGCTATGCGCATGCACGGAAGCGCCAAAGATTTAAAAGACTGGTAAAAAGCTCGGGCAGGCTGGTGGGCCCTCTGGAGCACCATATCTGAATGGTATCCGGTGCTCTGGGCAGGCTTCGGTATGCCTGTACCGAAGCGTACCGCCTGCAACCCACTACTGATTCTGGCCAGAGGTGGGTTCCTACCGGTTCGAACCGGTTTGGCCGAGTAGGTAGTAACTTGAACCAGTTCCATCGATGGCTCCATAGGTGCCACCATCTTGTTTTTTGCTTCTGAGCATGCATAGAAGCAATTTTTACTATTGCGCATGCGCTCATAGTTTGCATCCAGCTTGCGCACCCAAAGTGTGTCCCTGAGCAAACCGGCAGTAACAGAAGCCGGAACCCACCCCTGATTCTGGATGGCCATAAGTTGCCCATAGCTGCTTTCCTGCACAGAGTACAGGTAGTTTTCAATTTGCAACCATTCTTTTAGAAACATTCAGATACAACAGCACAGAAAAAAGCAACTTACAACTGTTTTTCATGCTTATGACCTTTTCAGCATCCCCATGGTCAAACGATCAAAATTTGGGTACTTGGCAACTGCAACTTGTATTTTTGATGGTTGTCCTGTGGTCATGTTTTGTAACCTTCTGACAAGCAATGTCAATGGGGAAGCCAGATTCACTTAGCAACATGTTGTGGCCCAGCAGCAGCCACCTGAGCTGTTGGTGGACTCTGACAGCGATGACCATTATGGGACTGCTCTGGAGGATGAAGAAGACTCTGGAGGGTGTTTGGAGTCATAGTAGGGACTAGAGAGGCCTGTTGGCCACCAGGTGGCATCTTTGCAGGAAACAACAGTCCACTTTACTAGCTGTTGAGAAAGCATTCCGTAAGTCTAATCTTGGTTTCTTGAAGATACATTCTAGGCTCCTAGCCAAGAAGTGGTATTATCTCCGTCATTAGTCGTGGCAGACAGCCAAGCCTGTGTCTGCATATTCATTAGAATCACGGGATAGAACACAACCATTACAAGAAAAGTCATAAAATGAGGCAAAACTCACTTAACAACTGTCTTGCTTAGCAATGGAAAATTTGGGCTCAATTGTGGTCATATGTCAAGGATACCTGTATGGTGCACCAACTGGGCCACACTTTTAATACAATTTGACATGTATAAGGTAAAACAAATCTATAATTGAGTATATTAAAACCATAAATAATGTATTGATGACTAGAATGATACCTTTTGATCCTGTGTTAGAACAGAGAGAGTAACTCTCTCAGCAAATTAGCAATTCGTAAAATCTCCATCATTTCCTATAGGAAATTATGAGTCAATCAAATTGTTCAGCAAGTGCTGCTTTTTCCATTTTTGAATATGGTAAGAAAAAAGAAGTATTTGGAAAGAAATTAAGTCATCAGCATGACTACCTGTAGAACTTGTAACTGTGGAGAAAAAAGGTTACTGCGCAGTTCATTCCTAATTGAAACATAAAATGGAGTTCAACTTATAAATAAAAGCTAATGAAATAGACGTGTCCCCTTTTCAGGTAAGCGTAAAACCTGATTGAAATGTAAATTTAAAACAAAATGTCCAAGTGTCATAGTAAATAATAAAAATTATAGCCGAGTGAAAAGTCATTCACAGACTTTGCATACTTATAAAGCAGTCTTTTCAAATAAGTGAAATGAAAAACTATGTGTTTTTTTCCCTAATGGTAAGAAAATGCAAACAGCATAAAAGGTCTTAATATCTGAGATGGCATTTCTCTGTTGGGTGTCTGCATATTTTAATTTTTGCATATTGTTTTCTTCAATGAAGTCTTCAAAATGTTGCCTCAGATACAAAAAGTTTGAAATCAAGCCTCCGCCGCTGCTGCTGCTACACACTTCTTTATCTTTCAGACACTCAAAACATAAGTTAGGTTAAAATGATTATCATGGATTTTACTAGGCTTGTAGAAACCTGCTGTTTTGTGGTGTCCCAATTAATTAGGTCCCCTTGAATTTCTATATAGCATACTGTGGTACAAATACTCCATATGTTCTAATTAATTGTACTTAGAAAGGGGAAAGTGCTAACTCAAGAAAATAATTTACATTCGCAAAACTAAGAAACAGAAGGACTGAAATATCATGGTGAGAATTTTGATCAATGTTAGAACAATTTTCTATAATTGATTTCCCCAATAAAGATCTTAGTTTTTAAAATAAATTAGTTCACTCGTGTCATCAAAATTCACCATTAGCCAATTCTCGTGAGGCATTTGCAAAGTTTGCCATAAGGAGCTTCTTTTTATATTAGTTTCTCAAAGCAAAAATAAAAGGATTTAATTTCTTATAAATGCATATTGATATAATAAATGGCAGCTAGTACCATATGGAACATACTCTCAAGTTATTTATTTTATATCATAGCAAATTTTCCTAGGGAATTGGACTGGCTCTCTGTTTTTAGTCTAATATTCATTTGCCCATAGTTGTAGAATATTGCCTAATACTCCTCTTATTTCAGATATTATTATTTTGACTCCAGATTGAGACATCTTGAAAAGGGTCAGCCATGCAATCAGTCACAATATAGCAATAGCAGTTAGACTTATATACCGCTTCATAGGGCTTTCAGCCCTCTCTAAGCGGTTTACAGAGTCAGCATATTGCCCCCAACAACAATCTGGGTCCTCATTTTACCCACCTTGGAAGGATGGAGGGCTGAGTCAACCCTGAGCCGGTGAGATTTGAACAGCCGAACTGCAGAACTGCAGTCAGCTGAAGTAGCCTGCAGTGCTGCATTTAACCACTGCACCACCTCTAAAGTCTGAGCCTTGCAGGACTGGAATACCCACAATTGTTAACCTTCTTGCTTGTTACAGTTTCCTAAGATTTTCTGTGGTCCTCAAGAGCCCAGGTAAAATGACATACTTTTCCCTGTTAATCTGTGTTTATCCCTGAGTTAATCTGGCTTTTTATCTACCTGTTAATTTAAAATATAATCAACTGCTTGCCATTTCATATTTTGTTTATTCTCAGAAAATCTTTGAGACAGCAATGAATAAACACTTGGAATATCTAGTGATTAAGGCACCATATTAGAAAACAGAAGACTGTGACTTCTAGCCTGAGTTAGCCATGAAAGACAATTGGGTGATTTTGGGTAAACCACTTGTCTCTCAGCCCAACTCACTTCACAGGGTTGTGGTGGTAACAATATGAGGAGGGTATGTTTATCCCATCCTTAATATTCTACAGTGGCATTAATTTTCAAAAAGATGGAAAGAAGAAAGCTGATTCATATTCTCTACTGTTTTATTTTTGCTGCTGTTTTCTAATAGCAGGAACAGAAATGGATTCATTTACTTTTTGGTGAAAAACAGGTGTGTGTGTCTGTGTGTGTGTGTGTAAATAGATAAACATTTACCTCCTTTCTTTTTCTGATGCTGACCATATAAGAATGACAGATACCTTGAACCTTTAAAGAATTAGATGCCTGTTTTATAAAGATAACTTAGCTTTAAGGAGAAGGAATAGACATTTAATTCAATAATCTTTCCTAGCTGTAAGAACTGGCAAGAACTGGTGAACTATCCACCATCAATCATAGTGCATGGTTTTTCTGTTAACTTAACTTAGAAAACAAGGTAACAGTCAATGGGTCTTTTAACTAAGAAAGACCAGGGATAATAATGTTTTCTGTCAGCACTGCTGATTAAAACAAATGGCTTGGACTAATTGATTAAGTATGTGGAAATGGCAGCATAAATTTAGATTCCATGTGTATACCTGATAAGGTTGATAGAAATTCAGTTGACATATTTTCTCACTCTTCAACATTTTTAGTTCACAGGAACCCATACAAGGACAGATTTTCCAAAGCACTGATCATTAGCCTCACATTTTTTGAACAGCATCACCAAACCAGAAAAATTCAACTATATTATCTCAATAGAAATAAAAATACTTAAAATAACTAACACTATTGGTGAGTAGATCAATAAGCTAACACTATTGGTGAGTAGATCAATAAGAAATAAAAGTCAACCGTTTATCCAAAGTTAATGGATTTTGCTTCAGGTTATAACTACAATGAAGATTTGACCATGTTGAAATTGTTCACCATGTAATAGATATACTTCTACACTATGAAGTGAAAAACATCATGTTTCTGCTTCTTGGTGAATGTGTGTGTTTTGAAGAATGGGGACATCCATGTCAAGAAACTGAAAGAATGTCAGCAGAGATTCACTAAAACAAATTGTCTAGAAATACTGAACAAATCTGCTGAAGAATGGAGTCATGTTAGCTTAAAAAAGAGACCAAAACTCAAACTGCGTTCTATAGGTATTCCTTGACTTACAACCCTTTGTTTAAGGACCATTCAAAAATACAACAGCTCTGAAAAAAGTGACTTATGACAATTTTTCACACTTATTGCAGCATCTGTCCATGGTCATGTGATCAAAATTCAAATGCTTGAAACTGGGATATATTTATTATGATGGTTACAGTGTCCCAGGGTCATGTGATCACTTTTTGTGACCTTCTGATAAACAAAGCAATGGGGAAGCCAGAGTTACTTAGTAATCATGTTACTAACTTAACTGCAGTGATTCACTTAACAAGTCTGGCAAGAAAGGTCATAAAATGGGGAAAATTCACTTAACTGCTTGCTTAGTAATGCAAATTTTGGGCTCTCAGTTGTGGTCATAAGTCGAAGACTACCTGTCTTGTATCACTATAAAGTGTTATTTCTCTGGAAGATAGAAGCAAAATGAAAAGTGGGAGTAGTAAAATTCCTCCAATGCTGCATTGAACCAAGGAAGGGTCCAGGACTACTCCAGGTGATATTTGTGTTAAAATTGGGGGGGGGGGTGAAATCAACTTACCTTTGCTACCGATTTGTAAATGTGAGTGTGTGCACCCACCTCTATGCCTGCTTTGGACCTTCTGCACATGCGCAGAGCATCAAAAATGGGACGTGATAATGTCTGGGTAGGTGGGCGGAGCCTCCCACCGGCGCCGCTACCAGTTTGTCCGAACTGGATAGAACATTTAACCCCTGGTTAAAAGTCTCATTCTAAAGATTAATTAATAATCCAGATGAAACCCATGATGTGAACTGAATGTTATATGAATCTAAATCAGAGAGCACTTCTCACAAACCTCAGTAAACCCATCTGTGCTGATGATGATAAACATCCAAGCTACTAAGAATATCTAGTTCAGAAAAGAATGTTTTTAAACAGAAATATGGTTGCTATCCTAAAAGAATTTATTTTTGGCACTGATATTTTCTGAAGATGATTATCAAGGTATATACAAAAAAAAAAAAAAAAAAAACCAACCCCAGGCCATATAGATAAAGAGCATAAGTCCCTGATTGTCAAACCTAATTTGCCAGGGTCAAAGATTCCCAGAGTCCCAAAGGAGAATTCAATTTCCTCATGCTATCTGGGGCATTGAGATCATTACATATCTTATTTTTGCCATACAGAATGATGAATATGTATGCCATTTATCCGGATCTGTTCATTAGAATAAAGTCATCTATTCCTAACTAAACTTTAGCCCCCTGTGCAACGAGTACCATCAAAAACAACATTTATTTTGATTATATAGAGTACTATGCAATGGCTATTTAACATCTGTGTTAATGAATCTTCAATAGGTGTTCTAAACACCATCAAGGACAACTGACTTTCATGGAAAGCCAATAACAGTATGAATAATTATGCCATTGACCCCACTTTCCATTTTAAATACAGTTCCAACTGCAACATGAACTGAATTTTTAAAACTAAAAATGATAATTATTCAACATAATTAAGAGCTCTACAAGACATAATTACTATATTTTTTTTCTTTTTCCCGCTATGAAACTCACAGGTATATATAGAAAATTTCCCAAGAAGAGACTGTAACTCCTAAACCAAATGATAGTAGCTAGATGATCATCTAATTCAGGGGAGGTCAAACTGGCGGCCCGCAGTTCAGATGTATCACATGCTGGCCATGTTCACCCAAATGCACAAATTGGAAAAGCGTTATGAAATTTCATGTAACAGCAACATATGCAGCAAGTGTGACACCCATGATCTAATCTAAGAGCCATGGTGGCACAGTGGTTAGAATGCAGTACTGCAGGCTACCTCTGTTGCCTGCCAGCTGCCTGCAATTTGGCAGTTCAAATCTCACCAGGCTCATGGTTGACTCAACCTTCCATCCTTCCGAGGTGGGTCAAATGAGGACCCAATTTGTTGGGGGCAATAGGCTGACTTTGGAAACCTCTTAGGGAGGGCTGTAAAAGCACTGTGAAGTGGTTTATAAGTCTAAGTGCTATTACTATTGCTAAACTGTTTTTGAATGAGTGTTGTTGCTTCTTTAAATACTAGGATTAATGTTTTAATAAATAGATCATATCCACTCCTAAATATTCACATGAACTTTCTGGTAGAACTGAAGTAAATACAAAAGACTTCCTATCTTTTTATTTTCCAGTTACTCATAGGTTAGAAAGAGTTTTTAACTCAACTGGAATAATAACAAGTAGTTAAAACATGAATCTGTATGCATAAGATAATCTCAAGTATAGTATTAATCAAATATGAATGCAAATTTATTAGTACAGAAAGGGCCAGAAGTTGTATTCGGACTTAAATTCAAATTTTCAAAAATCCAGTTTTCAGATCCCAGCAATGCAGGGGAATTGAGAGAAAATGCATCAGAAAAAAATGAAAGTATTTGCTTGAAGAACTTTAAACAAGATTTAAGTAATTTGATCCCAAAATTGCAACTAAATGATGGAAAGCTGCTTTTGCTTTTTTAGTTGCCAATTTACTGAAGGAGTTTTATGGTGGGAGAATTATTCATTTTCAAGTCCTTATATCCATCTCCCACGGTGTCTTGAGCTTTTGAAATGAAGCCCAGTATCAGCAAAATCTATTCAAATTGTTCCCCCCCACCCCCTCTAATCATGTGAGCTATATTTAGGAATGAACAAAATATGCCTGCTAGATTGAAAAGGAACTCAATGGGGAGAAGGAGAGAGGTTTAAAAAGTTGCCTGAATTTGTCAGGCTGATTTTCAAATGATTTTGTCCTCTTTGACAGTACTTTTGAAAACCCCAACTCCAGTGAAACTCCGAGACAGGCATTTTCTCAAAGTTGCCATTTATTAGAGTAGGTTTACAGACACATCTGGGAAAATCTGAGAGTTCCGGGTTTTCCATCATTAAGTCAAAAGTTCAAACCCATCCCATGTATCCATCACTCCATCACATGATCCAGTCCCAATCTGTGCCAACTCGAGACATCACTCCAACCACTCCTTCTCCAGATGCAGGAATACCCTGATCTTGACCGGAAAGAAGAACACTATTTTATCTAACTACACCCCCTCTATTAAATCCCCCTTCCTACTTTCCCAGGCACAAGAATGTGGCAGCATGGAAGTATCCGGTGTTAATATGGCTTCCAAAACGGACACTCTTATTTGTGGAAGTCATTGGTTTTCTGATAACATTTCTCTTTACCTTTACCTTCTTTGTATGCCTTTTAATGAAGTCCTGAGATGTAAACCCAAATTAAGTCATTTTTTTGTCACCACATGTTGCCAAAGTGTCTACTCAAGGAGGTAGTAGAGACTGTTTTCCTCTATCTGTTGGGCCAGGTGAATGGGCTGAATTTTCATTTATTTGTTTTTCACATTTTTAAAACTCCATCTCCCTTAAAGAGGGACTTTGGGTGATGTATAATATAAAAATGTACATAAGCTATGTCTTGTCTCTTTTTTGGAAGGCCAGGAGAGTGGGGAGGCCTTCCTCAACTCTGGGGGGAGAATATTCCACAGGGTGGGGACAACAGCGGAAAAGGCACTCTTCTTGGATCCTGCCAGAGCCTGCAGCATACTTTCCCATCTGACCAGGAGGAAGGGGCCAACATAATAGGACAAAGACTGCTCCATGGGTAGCATGGCTCCATGCCATGAATTATTTTGGGTGATAGATCACATCCCCCTGCAGAGAGTAGGTTGGTGACCCTTTCTTAAAGAATCCTTATAGGAATGACCAAGTCCCCTTGTTTTGAAGTAGTAGTGGGCTATGTCTTTTGTGGTTGTCCTCTACAGACCTGTTATGTTTTACTCTCTGCTGTGTATTGTTTTTTGTACTGTGCTGTGCTTTTAGTTTGTGAACCTGCCCACAGGGTCAAAAATGGGTGGCTGAACCCCTAACCCTAATCCTAACCCTAACCCTAACCTTAACCCTAACCTTAACCCTAACCTTAACCCTAACCCTAACCCTAACCTACCTACCTACCTACCTACCTACCTACCTACCTACCTACCTACCTATCATCTATCATCTATCTATTCATTTGTCATCTGTTGTCTTGTCTGTCGTCTTGTCTGTCATCTATCGTCTATCATCTATCGTCTATTGTCTATCTTCTATCATCTGTCGTCTATCGTCTGTCGTCTGTCGTCTATCGTCTATCGTCTATCGTCTATCGTCTATCGCCTATCGCCTATCACTTATCGTCTGTCTATCTATCTATCTATCTATCTATCTATCTATCTAATCTATCATCTATCATCTATCTATCATCTACCTATCTATCATATATCTTTCATCTATCATATCTTTCAAATATCTATCTATCATCTACCTATCATCTATCATCTATCATTTATCATCCATCCATCCATCCATCCATCCATCCATCCATCCATCCATCCATCCATCCATCATCTATCATCTATCATCTATCATCTATCATCTATCATCTATCATCTATCATCTATCATCTATCATCTATCATCTATCATCTATCATCTATCATCTATCATCTATCATCTATCATCTATCATCTATCATCTATCATCTATCATCTATCATCTATCATCTATCATCTATCATCTATCATCTATCACCCATTCTTTATAAAATGTGCTTGTCTTAATTCTGCACTTTCTACATTTCTTATGCACAATTTATTTTAAGTTATTTATCCTCAGCCCGCTGCCAGTTATTTCAGAAGCTGCTGACAGCTTTAAATTTTGGTGGGTCTAGATTTTACTGAAACATGACAGATTGCTTCACCAAAGTCAAATTCATGGCATACAACCTAATCACTGCAGAATTAATCTGATAGACTGATGTTCTTTCTTTAGTCTGAAAGATGTTTTTAGGTATTAAAGTCAGGCATAGATAGCAGCTACTTGTTAAATGTTTAAATATTTAGCAGCATGCTTAGTCATTAGAGCAGTCTTAGGCCTGGGTGAGAGTACCATGTAGGAAGGAATGCCATGATTAGAACCTCTTCCTTCTTATTTATCTTATTTGTCTCTCAAATTAGAGAGATGCATGAGGCCTATCTGTGCCGGATCCCTCCTGAGATCACTAGAGAATATAAGCACTGTAATATAAAGTTCTAAAGCCCCCTTAAAGGGGAGGCTTTCAAGCTGAGACCCATACAAATCAATGATGCAAAAAATACAAAAAATAGCTGTAGAAGGCTGATATTATTGTAGAAGGTTCAGACCTCCCAATATCATAACTGCTAGATAATATTAAATATTAAGAGATATGAAAAGACTTTTAAGCATTAAAACCTGAATATAAAGGAAATTATTGTATTTCCTTAAAGTATATTGTACTGTATTCTTGTTCTGAATTGATTCTTAAATTTAAGGGAAGTGCCAAACTTTGAACTAAAGTCATTATGTTACACTGATATAGCACTTTTGCCCTATACAAATGCTAAAATCCTATAAAACCAATATGCTTTGATATTGTGAGCTATCTCAGGAATCACGCTGTGCTAAATTTTGCACAGTGACTAACAATCGCAGCATTATGATTTTAGATTGACATATCTGGTTTGGACATTGATTACAAAATATACTGTGAGTAAAAGACAGAAATCTCTCTTACATATTTTTGACGAGGTTTCAAAGCAGGCATTTTGAAGAGGTTCTCTCTCTTTTACTCCACCATTAAACACTAATGGTGTTTAATGGAGGTGTGAAAGGTGCATCCCCCCACCTATATGCCTTGCAAGCTAAGCTGAACTTCTATTTGCTTCCCTTTAATTTGGAGTTAGTTTTTTTCACAGTTCTTTTTGCTCTGAGCAATATTTTCTCATTTGTAACTGTCTATCCTGATTTTATTTCCATATTTTCCCCTAAATCTCAGAGGGAAGTTATAAATGTCAATAAAAATTAAACTTCAGCCAACATACTGTAAATCTCTATATTTTCTTAAACCTCCCACCTACATGGTTCCTATGTTTTTTTAAAGCAGTACATTATGCTATATTTCTAATTTGAAAATAGAGTAAATTAAAAAAAAAATTAAAGAGTGGGTTAAAAAAATACAGTGATACCTCAGAACTTGGTGTTACTTTATTCTGAGAGGTGCGATGGGTATTAAAAAGGATGAGATCTAAACAAACCCCATTACTTACCATGTAACTCTTTGTTTCAGCCAGAAGAAATTTATGTCTTTCCCTTTTCCTATGATAGTGAAGTTTTCAGCATGGCCGACTTCCTGTCCTTCCTCTGTGGCTATCTCCTCCTTTTGCAGCTACTTTCCCAGCATGGCTGACTTCCTGTATCTTCCCCACAGCCTTCCCCCTCTTCCTACAGCTGTGTGTCAAGTATTAAACAAGGCTAAGTACTGCAACAACATTTTCATGTCAAAATGCATTGGGAACCAAATTTGATGAGTTTTAAAGCAGTCATGTACCAAGCTACCACTGTAGAAAATATCAATACTGATGCACTGCTGTTCAGTTTGGGTTTAGCAATAGCAATAACACTTAGACTTATTTACTGCTTCATAGTCCTTTATAGCCCTCCCTAAATGGTTTGCACAGCCAGCATATTGCCCCTAACAATCTGGATCCACATTTTACTGATCTTACAAGGATGGAAAGCTGAGTCAACCTTGAGCTGGTCAAAATCAAACTCCTGGCAGTCAACAGAATTAGCCTGTAATACTAGTTTCTAACCCTTGCGCCACCACAGTGGCTTTAGCTTGGTTTGGTTTGTAAACAATATTCTAACCTACTATTTCCTCTTTCCTTATGCACTTCCTAACTACGTCAGACAGTTCTATGGGTAAACCATGGATGCTTCAATGCAATAATTTTTAGTATGATGCTAAAGATGCAAAATTTTCAAATTGTTGGAACAGTCGCCTAATTTGACTAAAAAAACTAGTACTTTAAGGAATGACTATCAGGCAACCAAGTTCAGCTATATATGCTTTAATTATTATGCAAGAAGTTTCAATAGAAGAGAATATTTGTAGCTCAGGCTTAAACTGTGGGATGCTTAATACTCTCTGAGGTTAGTTGTTTTCTTGCAGACAATTCATTACCCAGTTAGGTAATATCATCAGTGCTTCAGAAATCAAACCCCACTCTCTTCTAGCACTGCTGATGTTATGTAGTCTACGGCTGAGCAACAATGGTGCAGTGATTAGAGTGCAGTACTGCATGCTATTTCTGCTGTCTGCGGACTGCCTACAGTTTAGCAGTTCGAGTCTCACTGGCTCAAGCTTGACTCAGCCTTCCATACTTCCAAGGTTGGTAAAAGTTTCTATCCTGATGCATTAACATTTACACCAAACTGGCTCTCTCCAAATACGATACCAACATTGTATTTAAGACTTTTTGTTTGTTCATGTTTAATTTACCCACCTATATCCTATAGGAAAGCAGGATTTGTCCTATAACAAATAAATGCCTTGAAGAAACAGCAGGTATAAGATGGAGCGAGAGAAACATTTTTCTTCTTAATATTAAGTATTTTAAACAGCTAACTGAAGTACAGATATTCTTCCGAATTTGACATGTCCAATCAATGATACATTCAGTTCTTTTTATATTAGCACAAAAGCAGGCAAAAGCATGTATTTGTGAAAATAACTCCATATATGCTTTATTTTAAGGTGGTTCAGTGGCTAAGAGCTTGTCGATCAGAAGGTTGGCAGTTTGGTGGTTTGAATCTCTAGCGCTACATAATGGAGTGAACTCCTATTACTTGTTCCAGCTTCTTCAACTTAGCAGTTCGAAAGCATGTAAAAATGCAAGTAGAAAAATGGGAACCACTTTGGTGGGAAAGTAACAGCATTCAGTGCGCCTTCGGCATTTAGTCATGCCAGCCACATGACCATGGAGATGTCTTTGGACAGTGCTGGCACTTCAGCTTTGAAATGGAAATAAGCATCACCCCCTAGAGTCAGGAATGACTATCACATATGTGTGAGGGGATCTTTACCTTTATGCTTTATTTTAAAGAAAATGTACAAGGTATAAAAACCAGGAAGACGAAACTCCACAGAAATTTATACATATTTTTAAATGAACGTTTAAACAGACTTGTCCTCATGTTTATTTGAGCTCTGTATAATCATTCTCATCTGTTATGGACTTTGATAAGGCAGAGAGTCCAATAACATCAAAGCTTCTCTTTTCATGTACATGATTATGGGTAGAATTTGTATTCAGACTTGTCCTTCAGTGCTGCAGGGTGAGGGACTGAGTTCATGAATTCAAGCATGCAGAGAACTGAGAAAGTGTCCTGAGTTCCTCAATAGATATGTGAGAAATCAGCACAGCCAGGTTTAGCCATCTCTAGTTCAAGAATATTGTTGTGAGAGGTAAATTGGAGGCTGGTGTACACTTCAATCAGGGTTATGCAATGATAACTCAGATCTTATCAAGCTGTGGAAACTGAGATATGTGTTTTGCAATGGAGAATGTGATTTTTTACTTGCAATGAAACAGAATCCTATATTTGGCAAGAATTCTTCAGACTGGCATTGCAAAATCCATGGACCAAAAGCAAAGATATGTTTTTCAATGCACAAAGGTTTTAATAATAACAAGAAGGAAAGAGAAAGATGTCATACTTATTACTACATTCCTACCAACCAGAAAGTAAATTCGGTAATTTATATGCATTTTTATTTAGGTTTAGATTTGACCTAAAACCTCAAACCATTTTATCTAGGTTTCAGTTTGACCTTTTAGAAATGATAAATAATTCCATTCAAGTGGCATTTAATGATCTTGTATACTTTTAAGGTTACTTTAGCTATATTTCATATTTATGGGGTTTCTATCAGATTTCTGTGAATATGCTATCAGGATCACAGGCAATAACTGTCTAAAGTCATAAATTTTACAAAAATGTGCTGCTTAAGTATGTGTACCGATGATCTCTTCATAGGATCAAAGAAAAGATTCATACTTCCTGTTTGGCCCATTGCCAATGCAGATCACCCACTGCTTCTTGAGTGCAGAAATGGTTGAAATTATCCTGCTCCCATCCCAACACATTTCAGATGTGCATGCTTCCCAATTTTGATTTAAAACTGTTGTGATTCAAGCTAAGCAATCTTAAAACCTCTAGGGCAGATGGCCTTCAGTGCTTCATTCCATTCTAGTAGTAGACCCAGCTCTGATTAGCTATAGTACCTCCACACACCCCTCACCTCCAGTGGCTGTTCATTTCCCTGAGCAGCTATTTCATCCTGACCTGGCTTGCTGATATCTTATCTGATGGTCATAAATTTTAAAATCCTGAAGTTGGTCTAGTAAAGGCCCATTAAGTCAGTGAACTATCCTCAACTCAAGAAGTTCATGATGCGGTTCACCCCTTACAACTCCCAGTAGGCTGTTTCTTTCTTTCTTGCTCAGGATGGGTGAAGCATGATCCTGTTGTTTTCTCACAGTTGTGCAAAACTTCCCTTCTCTTTCCTAATTTTTTAACATCTTTAATTTGAAAGGTAATAACATCTCTACTTACTGTTTTTTCTGAATGAGTTATTAGTTTTTCTTGCCACTAAGAATGTTAGAACAAAACAACAATATATGTTCTCCTATTGTTTTGATTACTAGAGCAACAATGATGCCAGAAAGAAAAAAACAAACAAAAGGTCTACTGAAGGCATTCATGTGTGGGAATAGCTGGGATACCAAATAAAGGCACAAAGATTAATAGAGAAAGAATGGCCTCTAAAAGGAAAACACAATCATTGGAATATTCTTCACAGAACTCAGGTTACCCTACCCTGGAAATTTAAAAAATAAGGAAAGAACCAGTGGTATCAGTTCTTAAATGTTTAAGTATGTGCCCTACCAGAGACTTTTAGTGAGGACATGGAAAGCTAGACATCCCTGAAGGAACAAAGACAACATATTTCAGGGATGGCATTATGGTGAAGATCAGTGGGCAGGGATAAACCCTGGATTAAAAATGTGAAAGGATAGACTGCACTGAAAGCGGCGGTGGTGAGACCCCTCCTGAAGAAACCATCCTTGGATCCAGCTGTCCTTAATAGTTATCGCCCTGTCTCCAACCTTCCCTTCTTGGGGAAGGTTGTAGAGAAGGTGGTGGCCTTCCAGCTCCAACGGTCCTTGGAGGAAGCAAATTACCTAGACCCCTTCCAGTCAGGCTTCAGACCCGGTTACAGCACAGAAACCGCGTTGGTCGCATTGATTGATGATCTCTGGAGAGCCAGAGATGAAGGATATCCCTCCATCCTGGTCCTCCTTGACCTCTCAGCGGCTTTCGATACCATCGACCATGGTATCCTTCTGCGACGACTGCGGGAGGTGGGAGTGGGAGGCACCGTGCTACGGTGGTTCTCCTCCTACCTCTCGGACAGGTCGCAGTCGGTGTTAGTGGGGGGGCAGAGATCGTCCCCTAGGCCCCTAAATTATGGGGTGCCTCAGGGTTCGGTCTTATCCCCCCTACTATTCAACATCTACATGAAACCGCTGGGAGAGATCATCCGCAGGCACGGGATTAGATACCATCAATATGCGGACGATACTCAATTGTATCTGTCCGCCCCGTGCCAACTCAATGAAGCGGTAGATGTGATGGGCCGGGGTCTTGAGGCCGTTATGGACTGGATGAGGGTTAACAAGCTTGTGCTCAACCCAGAAAAGACCGAGTGGCTGTTGTGTTTTCCTCCCAAAGATCTTACTAATATTCCATCACTCAGGCTGGGGGGTCAAATTTTATACCCCTCAGAGAGGGTTCGCAACTTGGGAGTCCTCCTGGATCCGCAGCTGTCATTTGACCACCACCTAACGGCTGTGACCAGGGGGGCATTCGCCCAGGTTCGCCTGGTGCGCCAGTTGCGCCCCTACCTGAATCGGGAGGCTCTCACAACAGTCACTCGGGCCCTTGTGATCTCTAGGCTGGAATACTGCAATGTGCTCTACACGGGGCTGCCCTTGAAGAGCATCCGGCGACTTCAGCTAGTGCAGAACGCAGCCGCGCGAGTGATCGCGGGTGCACCTCGATTCACCCGCATAACACCTATCCTCCGCGAGCTGCGCTGGCTACCTGTCGATCTCCGGATGCGCTTCAAGGTGCTATTAATCACCCATAAAGCCCTGCATGGCAGTGGATCTGGATACTTGAGAGACCGCCTTCTGCCAATTACATCCCTGCGACCGATAAGATCCCATAGATTAGGCCTCCTCCGTATCCCATCGGCCAGCCAGTGTCGGCTGGCAACCACAAGGAGGAGGGCCTTCTCAGCAGTAGCCCCGGCCCTTTGGAACGAGCTCCCTGTAGAGATTCGTACCCTCTCCACCGTCCAAGCCTTCCGCATAGCCTTGAAGAACTGGCTCGCCCGTCAGGCCTGGGGACAAGGATAGTTACCCCTCCCGAATGATGAATGTATGTTGCTTACCATTTTATTATATGTCTCTATCTTGTTGTTTGTATTCCCCCCCTTCCCTGTTTATGTGAGCCGCCCTGAGTCCCCTCAGGGAAAAGGGCGGCCTACAAATTCTAATAAACTAAAAAAAAAAAACTAAACTAAGGTTGGACACTACAGGTCAATAAAAGGAAGTAAAAAATACAATTAAAGAAGAAAAACACCTTAGTAATATAGAATAGAGCAAAATATGACATTTGATAATTAAAAGGGATATATAACCAACCAGGAGTGTGATTTGAATAATTTCCCTCTATTAGATTTACAAGGGAGACCTGCCAAAGTTTTGAAAGATCTGGTTCGAAGGGACAGAAAATAAAAAGTCAAAGAATTCAACTTATAGGACACTATTTGAAAGGATTAAAGATCAAGATTGGTAAAACTAAAGGGAAGGAATATAAAGTTGGTCTATCTCACCAAGGTTAAAATGTTGCTGATATTTCTGATAAACCTTAATGGACTTTTGCTGACCAAGACTGAATGATGAGCTTTTAAGGATTTACCTATAGATAAAAGATGTGATAAGGAAAGAAGAAATGATTATATTTTAAGAGAAATTGATACATTGTTAAAATTGTTTATACTTATTGAGACTAAGGGGAAAGTTACTTCTTTACATTTCTTTTTTCTTTTTGTTTTCTTTCTTTTATATTATGCTGTTTTCTTTCTTTTTCAATTTCTATTCCTTTATTTTTTGTAGTTTATCACTTTTATTTGTACAATTTTAATATTTAATACAATTATTTGGAAAAAAAAGAGGCAATAAAGAAACTTGCCATGTCTCCTCCATTGCTGCTGGCATACTACTAGCCTGCAGAATAGCTAATTGGTATGCTAGGTATTGAAGCTCACCTCTTCTGGCAATCAACTTGCAAAATTCCAGAAAAGTTAATAATCAGTTGTCATAAGGCTGTGCAAATTGGTTCCAGCTACCCACTGGGAAGAACCGATGTGGTCTTCTAATGGCCATAATCCAGACCAAATACTAGCATTGTCCTATTGTCAACCCACTGCCATCGAGACTGAAATTTCTTTGTTTCTAAGATTGGCTTTAAAAAACAGCCAAAGGCAGCAAAGGAGGAAAAAAGTCTAAACTGCAGCACAGACTTGCCCCCCCCCCCCAAAAAAAAGGATAAATGATGGGCAGAAAATAATTATAAAAAGTCCTCTTAAAAGGAAAGGAGCTGCATATTATTTATGAAATGAAAAATAAGTATAGGAGGTAAGGAGAGAAAGAAAGAGAAAGAGATATGTCTGTGTTATCATAATCATTTGGCTCTTTATTATTAAGCTATATATTCATTTATAGAGAACATATCTATTTGTAAGTAAAAAGTAAATTCTGTAAAATTCCATAAAACTCCAGGTTTCTGTCTCCAAAGGGAACCAAACTTAAATAAATAATGCACCCCAGAAATTTCACACTACACAAATAGGTGCGAAGTTGACAATGCTGTTTTCCTTTTCTTTTAAAGAAAAGAACTATTGATATACTTTTTTGAAGGAACAGAACTGGTTACATACATTTAGTAAAATCAGGTTTGAAGATAAATTCCACTGTTCGTTTGGACAACTGGGACTCTTTTGACATACCAGAATGTCGAGGAAAGTTCAATCAGTTTTGTTAAAAAATATATTACTCTTTTTTTTCCTTTGAGACAATATTGAAAACATGATTTAAATATTTGATTGGTATATTCTTATTATGACATCCCAAGATGGGCTCTGATCTCTCCAATCATTTCCAAATACAAAGGCCACACTGATAAATTTTATGTTTATTACATTTTAAGGGACACTACCTCAACATTCACATATTTGGTGGCAAAATATTTTCACCAAAATGATACAACGGCACAAAGCTTGTAATTAGATATATTATTTTATTGTCCTATTTTTTCCCTTTCCTAATAATGAAATGTTGCATCAAACTATTTCTCTCTTTTCTTGTACAGGCTGGCCAAACATGCAATAAATATATTTGATTTGCTTTTGATTTAATTTGATTTGTTATATAGATTGATGATATTAAATAATGTATCTGTTCAAAAGTTGTTTTCCTGTGAATAACATTATTTCCCTCTCCCCCAATATCTGTATATATTTCATTTCTCAAACAGAGAGTGAGAATGAGAGAGAAGGCATTGACTTGGGAAATTTCAAATGACATTTACATAAATCCAGTACAAAGGATTATGCATTTTCAAGTAAATTATGTTGATGCCTATGAAGAAAGGCATATAGGTTAGTTAGTTATTTCCCCAGAACCTAAAAATGCTAAGCAGCACTTTGAAGAAATCATATCTAATTAGAATCAAGGGATTTGTCTTAAGATCAGCCACATTAACTCCATATTAATCCATTGATTTGCCATATAACTTGGAAGAAGTCTTACAAACATACAGAACTTTCTTCTTCTACCTCTGATCCCCGCATTTTCCTGGATTTTTAAGAAACCTGGCACTCATACTGTTATTTAAAATCTCTGGGACAGGAATCTAATTGCATGGACTGTAATGCTTCCATTGAGAAGCAGAACTGGTAGATGATAAAACAGAAACCTAAGAAAGCAAGATTGGAAGAGAAATTGATCAAGGAAATAAGGGGAAATTTAAAGAGCACTATTAGAGGGAAAACTGGAGGAGAAAAGAGAAAGAAGAACATTTTGGAAGGCAAAGGGAAACTTAAAATGTTGCGCCTAAACCACATCTGACAAAGTTAAATATTTTTATAATTAAGTGGTGGAAGTAATTGCCATTTTTTTCCAGGAAGGTAATTATTGTAGCCTTTAGTTCAGAGATATCTGATGGGGGAGTAAAAAAATAAAATCAAAATGGCAGGTGCAATTGTGTGATTGAATCCTTTTAATGTGTGTTATCCTATGGATCTAAAAAAATGTGGCAGGGTTTGATCACTCAGGTGTCTCCACCATCTTGTTTTTTTTTTTAAACCACCCTTTTGGATACCCCTGATGGAGACCAATAAAAAGAAACATATTTTTTTAATAAATGCTTTTATTAATTTTCTGATTGATAACAATTAGTTTCGAGAATTGCAGAGAGGCTACGACTTACCCTAGCTTTATCCTTCATCATCCTGGCTTTGCCTCCCCTATCCTGCCAGCAGTTACTTCCTAGCATAGCATTTTATAATAAGATATTGCCAGCTCTACTTCAGGATAACTTAAGACACAAGAACAAAATGCAATTTTTCATGAGTAGGCATCTATGCATTATAGGTACTGCTCCTCTTATTCCTTTTCCATGCAATCTACAAATCTGCCCTAGGTAATACCACAAGTTTCCAAAGTAGATTTTGAGCATCCAATAAAAACCCTATATAAGTAAAAAGAAAAAAAATGGCACATTGCTATGGTTTTATCCATACCTCACTCAATGTGTAGTCCTCAATGGAACTGCATCTACATGGAGTGAGGTATCCAATGGAGTACCCCAAGTACTCTTCAACATCTTCATCTATGATTTGGATGAGGGGATAAACAGGGAACTCATCAAATTTGCAGATGACACCAAGCTATCAGGAATAGCCAATACTCTGGAAGGTAGGCTTAAGATACAGAAGGATCTTGACAAACTTGAACACTGGGCACTATCTAAAAAAATGAAATTCAGTGGTAAGGTCCTACATTTAGGCACGAAAAACAAAATGTACAGGTACAGTATATGTGCTATCTTGCTCAATAGTAGTAACTGTGGGAGGGATCTTGGAATCCTAGTGGACAATCATTTAAATATGAGCCAGCAGTGTGCAGCAGCTGCCAAAAAAAGACAACACATTTCTAGGCTACATAAACAGAGGGATAGAATCAAGATCATGTGAAGAGTTAATACCATTTTATAATGCCTTTGTAAGGCCACACTTGGAATACTGCATTCAGTTTTGGTTCCACAATGTAAAAATGATGTGGAGACTCTAGAAAGAGTGCAGAGAAGAGCAACAAAGATGATTAGGGGACTGGAGGCTAAAACATATGAAGAATGGTTGCAGGAACTGGGTATGTCTAGTTTAATGAAAAGAAGGACTAGGGGAGACATGATAGCAGTGTTCCGATATCTCAGTGGTTCCCACAAAGAAGAGGAAGTCAAACTATTCTCCAAAGCAACTGAGGTTAGAACAAGAAGCAAAGGGTGGAAACTAATCAAGGAGAGAATCAACTTAGAACTGAGGAGAAATTTCCTGACAATTAGAACAATCAGTGGAACAATTTGCCTCCAGAAGTTGTGAATATTCCAACACTGGAAGTTTTTAAGAAGATGTTGAATAACCATTTGTCTGAAATGGTATAGGGCTTCCTGGTCTAGGCAGGGGGTTGGAAGAGAAGACCTCCAAGGTCCCTTCCAACTCTGTTATTCTATTCTTTTATATCTGAACCATATATTTCAAATGATGTCTTTTTAACTGTTGGGAAGGGGGGAGGCGCACCATAGAAATCTCTGTGAAATTAGTCATTATCTTCATAGCTTTTCATAATTTTTGGAATTGAAACCTCAGCACATCTGAAGACTGTCAAGGTGAGAAAGGAAATTGATCTTTAGAACCACCAAGTCAACCTAACATGAAATGATTCTTCAAGAGGAAGTCAAGAGTTTCAGGCTTAGACTGAAGTATGTTAGTTCCCTGCTTATCCTCTTGAGAGCTTAACACTTCTTATAAAAAACAAGTTGAGTTATGTTAAAGGTCTACAACTTCTTTTGAATACCTATTAGCTCCTAAAGAGAATTAGCACAACTATGCAGCAGATGGCTTGAAAACAGCAACAACAGCAACAGTAGAGCACCTTGGCTGACATGGCCTACATATAAGCTGGTTTGGGAGGGGAATTATAGAAGCAGAAATAGAGGAGACTTTCATATATTCTTTGGAAAAAATAGCAATGGGCTGCCAAGCTTGAATCATCTTAACTGAAGATAGTGGGGATTTTTGCTAGGGAGTGACCCGGAAGGTTTAGCCTCTTTATTGTTTGACTAAAAGGACAATTAATCAAAGGCAAGCTTCTGTGATAGCAGTATAAATGGGCTTTTCTTGCTTAATAGACCCCTATGCACAGGCGGCTAGTTTGAGGGCAGCAACTGAACAAGACTGATAGTCCAGAAAGAGGAAGGTCAACCAAGGTAGGCGAAGGATTCATGCAGCGGATCAAAACCAACATAAAATAAACAAGAACAAAAATATTGGTTTCATGGAGGAAGAAAGGTTTAACAAAGAAGCAAAAGCATTTAAGATTGCAGAAGAATCTATTGACCCTAAAATGAGATTCGCCGAGGACCGATGCTATTGTAGGAAATTTCATGAGAGGCATGATTGTAAAGTTCAGAATTAAACTTATTAGTGAGATTCAGAGATTACAAGTCAAGACATTGAAAGAAATGAGGTTGGGTATTAGAAGATTATGCATATAGCAGTAATATAGTCTTAGCATTTGACCTTTGATTTTAGCTAGTGCTAGCTTTCCATTTTCTCATTAGTGCATTTGGTTTGCCACATAATTCATGGCCCAGCACTTTCCTGTGACATAGATACTCGACTTTTTAGTTGCTTAGCATTCAATCATGTCAGGATTCCATTTGCCCTTTTAAGCTTTTCATTTCTTGGTAGGAATCAGGAGGGTAAGCTTCTGCCCATTTATTTATTATTTATTTGTGATCCAAGACCAGTCACAGAATTTAAAAATACAGCATATCATTAATGCACACAGATGTAACCACATATGGATTTATAAAAGGAAGAAACTTTACAAAATTAGCATGTTACCAAATGACTTTTCTAAGCTAAGGCTGTAAATTAAAAAATTAAAAAAATGTTACTGGCTTTGTAGCGCCTGGATAGTGATCATTTCATAAGAATATCTCAAACTCTTCCTTTTCCCACCACTAGTCTCAGCCACAGTCTTCCAGTTATGGGTTTAAAAAATGTTTAGAACCTTTTCTGTAGGTGTGGCCTGCTTTGTGGGAGAGGCTTGCTGGACATGTGACTGAGTGGGAGTGGCTTGGTGGTCATGTGACTGGGTGGGCGTGGCCAACTTGTAAAATGTGATGAAACTCACTTAACAATGCTCTTGCTTAGCAACCAAAATGTTGGCTCAGAAACTCTGGCATTTGAAGCAGGCAAGTCTTAAAGCTGTCAAGTTACAAGACCCTTGCACCCCTAACCCTTTAGAAAAAGAACCCAGGGATGTTCAAACTTGACAGCTTTAAGACTTGTGGACTTCAACTTCCAGAATTCCTCCTCCATTCATGTTGGCTCAGGAACTCTGGCACTGAAGTGTGCAAGTCTTAAAGCTGTCAAGTTACAAGACCCTTGCACCCCTAACCCTTTAGAGAAAAAAAAACCTTCAGGGATGTTCAAACTTGACAGCTTTAAGACTTTAAGGTTTAGATAGGACTCTTAGGGGCGGGCGGGGTGATTGGTGAGCCAGCCAATCAGTGAGTGGCGGATGGGGCAAGCATGGTGCAGACAGGCAGGGGGAGGGAGCTGGAAGCGGTTCTAAACGGCACAGTAGATTTGTGGAACCTCTTCCATAGAAGAGGTTAGAACTGGCAGGAACCCACCCCTGAGTTCTTCCCTACGCTTACAGAATTCTGCAGAGAAAAAAACATGCTAACAATTCTTTTTATTGAAATAGTTGAGATTTAAATATTGCAGGAGACTTTTTAAAATAAAGTAAAAATAATAATAGATCTAAAATACCCTTTCCATTTTTCTAAATTTCTGTAGATAGATTAACAGTGACCATTGGAATGATCATTGTCCATGAAAATTCTTAGTCATCCAGGTCATGGTTGTCCCAAAGGTGCTTTTTCAAAAAGCATCTTTTGGACAATTAATGGTAGTGTTCTTCAGCTGCTTCACAAAAGTATGTTTTAGGGGAGAGAGAGAGAGGGAGAGAGAGATGCCAGTCTAGGAAGGTAGACTGTAATTGGTTTCCTCTTGTACCACTTAAAACAATTCTTAATGTCAATACTCCCTATAAAGTATATTCAGTAAACCCAAAAGTAAACCAGAAAAGAACTATTATATTTGAAGGAGTTCACTGAAAAATAATTCTGCAAAAAAAACTAGCTTTTTGCCTCTTTACCTTTATATAGCTGAAAGCTAGTATCATATAATTACTAAATTCTATAATGTCTATTACATGAAGATTCAATAATGGGGGGGGGGTGATTAATTTTTTAGTACATGATTCACAGTACTGCTTCCTAACCTTAAATAATAAGTTGATAATAGAAAGTTGAAAAAAAATACCAAATGTGATAATACTCTTGAATGGTCTGAAATGGCAGTACAGTTTCTCAAGTAATTTGGGAACTGATAAGCTAATGGAAACTATATTAAAGGGTCTTTATTTATATGGAGATGAAACAGTACATTATACATCACACATAATCCTGGAAGACAAGTTGTATCAGGATTTAATTTAATTCTGCAACACATGTCCAGATTGCAAAACCATCAAATCTTCTTCAACAGGCCAGAAATTCATATTCAAAAAATTCTACACATCATCCATCAGAAATATGTCCCCCACTATTCCATGGAGTTAATTCTCAAAAAAGCTTATTTTTTGAGAATGTGACTAAAAAAAACTTTAGAAGACCTTAACATTTGCTGGACTTCTGGAGAAGGTATGGTGAACTGAAGATCTTGAATCAAGGCACTAGAGTACACCAGTTCAAGGAACCTGGAAACCACGGAAAGCAGTTTTCTGTGGTTTGAATACTGGATGATGACAAGAACAGCCATTTTGCCTGTAACCACAGCAGAATCATTTAAAGAATACTAAGTTTTCAAACCTCACTTTCTAATCAATTTTGGGAATTGCCTATTGATCATCTTAAAGTTATTAGAGACCTTCAGACCAACAAGTTTTAAGTCTTCATTTGATGAGTTTATCTTTGTGAAAAACCAGAAAAAATAGATTAAGAAAATAAGGAATTTGAAGTAAACATCAAAGAGCTATATAAGATTTTAATCTAAAAATTGTAAATAGATTATGAATCCAGATAAATTGCAATTTGACTTTAAGATTTTGGAATTAACAATAACAATAATGGCTTCTCATTGGAAATAGAATTATTTTGGCTATCCTGGTTACTGAAAGTAATAACAAATTATAAGTGATGATATTAAACTGGATAAAAGAGGAAAGATTTTAAGGAGAAGAAAAAATATATAAGCCTGTTCTTTATTGTCAGTTAATTTTGGGACTTACAGAATAATAAAAACATGATAACGTTGGAAATATTGAAGGAAATCATATGAAGAATGGAGCCAGAAATTAATATAAATGCTGTCAGTAGTGATATCTGCTTTTATGGATACAATATATCTCAAAATGTTAATGGAAGAAGGACAGATATGAAACAAGATAGAGAAAGAACCAAAAGTGAAACTACAAATGACAGGCCAAGAATAATTTGGAAAAAGGAGGTTTAGTGGATACACAGAATAAACTGGGATAAAGAAGAATTGAAGAGAAATCAAATCTTATGACAATATTTGATTGAATTAAAGATTAAGTAAAAAGAAGGAATGTAAAGTTGATTTAATTGATCAAAGCTAAAATACTAACCCTTTAAGGACTCTTAGTTCTGACGCAAGGATTGAAAAGTTGAGGTTTTATAGTTTTGCTTATCAATAAGGGGTAGAAATATGGGGTGAAGAGGTATCTGTATAATAAAGAATGGAGAGTTATTAAATTGGTTTATACTTTATAGTTGGAACTTTTTTATATATTTCTTTTCTTTTTCTTTGTTATATTCTCTTTTTTCTTCTATTTCCTTTTCCTGCAATTTTCATTCTTTCTTTTAATCTTTTTTAATTAATTTTTTACTATTGTAAATAAAATTCTTAATAAAATTATACTAAACAGGAAGACAACATATTGACTTCACACTATACAGCACCATAATGTGAATCAATGTTACCATATAACAGAAAGGAGAAATATATGAACACCTGTATAATTATTGCAAGTAAAATGCAATATCAGTGAAGAATAATTAATTAACATACTTTGTGGGATCAAACGGGCTTTATCTTCATCATCTTATCCCTTGCTCCTCACTTCAAGTTTCAGGGCCTTGAGTAATGGGTCTCCCCAGTCATAAGACATCCATGAGACCAAATCAATGACAGATTCTATTTGAAACTTTCAATGGAAAAAAGTGGTATTTTCTGCTATTTCACCAGGCTGAGCTTGTGGGAGTCCTCAAACATGTAATCAATGTTGAGTCACTTCACACCCACAAGAGATCAAAGTCCTGTCCACCTTGAATTCCATTAATTTTTATCTACTGCCAACTGAACCATTAGTAGTTCAGATTCTCATAGAGAGCTTAAGCTCACAATAAATCCCATTTACCCATTTGAACTGCCTGGGCCTTCTGATTTCTCTGGCACTTGACTTATTTCCATTTAATGACTATTTATGGGCTCTACCCCTTCCTTGCTATAGAGTTAGTCAAGCTATCATCCTCCAGATGTCTGATTCTCAAGCTACTGTAGCAACCTTTGATGGGAGGTTACCATCATGGGTTTTCACTTTCCTAGATTCAGTAATTGGCATGTCCATATTCTTAATTTTTATGTAGACATAATTTGCATAATTTGCAAATGGTACATTTTCAGGTTGATTTCTCTTTTCATTTTTTGTCTTTAAATCTTCGTTTTCTTTCAGCACTTTCCATTGGAATTGTTAGCTTATGGATTAAAAGGACAACACTTCGAGGTGTAAAGTACCTCTCAGGCATTTCATCTAGCAAATAGCTGATGTGCTAATAGGATGTGCCTTGTGAAAACTACACTCAAGGAAAAGCAGGCATTTTAAGCTAAATACATTTTTAAAATCTTAAATTTCTTGAGAAACAAGAAATGTTAGATGATGTTTTTAAGATTCTTTCTCTAGATAATGAGACTTCCAGGGTCATCTAAAATAGTTGTATTCTTCTGTGAATAGAGAAGAGAAAGAGTCTTGGATTCTGCATTTATTCCAATGTGTTATTTTCTCCAAGGCTAAAGAAATTAAAATGCATCACAATCTGAAGACAAAATTCTGCCTCTATTCATCCTTGCAAATAAGGGCTTTTGTAGTCTGCTGGGATATTTTTTGAGTATTAATCTGCAGCATGTCTTTTTTTAAGGATGCGCTTGGCAAAACAATTGTACCAATGGAATATAGGCTGCATTGTGACAGCAACACTTTCACCATCACTTATGCTATATGTTTTTTCAACATTAACATTGTGATCTTAGATTTACTCATTATGACATCTCAAGCAGTTACAATTGCTAGTACAATGTGCGACTTCGTGCTTTTTTTTTGGGGGGGGGATATCTTCATTAGGGTTGATGCACTTCAGATCATAATATTTCCCTGTGATGAAAGGATACACTTCTCCCATTTCAGAAAGAGAGCATTATACATGAACAAAGCCTCCCAGGCATGCAGTGAATGTGGATTCAAAATAAGATACTAATACACATAGAAATAAGGGATGAGCCATCCAGGTACATCAGGCATTATTTCCATGACAAAAATAAAAAAGTGAGCTTTCATCTCCTCTGTTGATTTTTACAAATTATCCAGTGCTGTGCATAATGAACATTTTAGCTACATTATTGACAGAGTTTCAATTTGTGCTATTTTGCATCCAGGAACAGGCTCTTCAGGTTTCAAAAGGATAAATGCAAGCAAAGAATAAGGGGTTTTTAAAGGAGAAAAAAGAATGGATGTTTATCGTTGTTTTCTCTTTTTCTGCTTCAGAGCAATAAGGAGAGGGTGATGATCCTGGCTTTGGTCAGTATCCTCTGTTGGAAAGAAGCCAAAGTTAATAATTTTCTTCAGCCTTTAATTATCGTAGAAAATTAATTATATTTCAATAGCACTTATGTGATACGAGAGGCTGGCAAATTATGGAAAAAAATCTCTATGACTGTCTGAAGGTTCCAAGATGAAAGTCTTCAGATGTTTCTAGAATGTTCCTGTTATGAATTATGAAGGGCACTTTGGGATCTGCATTTTTTTAAAAACACTTTCTTCTCATTCTATGGAACACATGAGAATTCAGTGAAACTAAACAATTAAATGGAATCATTTAGGTAATAGTGTTGATCTCAAAAAGCAGGGATGGGACACCACCCATCCAATACATGGATGGGACACCACCAGGAAATATCATAATGGTGGTATAGATTAGGAAGAGGGGGAAAAAATCCATGGGCAAGTTATTTCTGTATTGAGTCAAAAACTCAATGTGCTCCTGAAATCCCTTGCAGTGGAGTTGAACTTATGGAGAAAAATAACTTTATAAAGAAACTGTGGAAATAATTGCTTGGTTTCCAGCACATGCCAGAAGGCTAACAAGGTTTCATATTCATAATTACACCTATTCCCACCCAGCTAATTGGCATCTTTACACCCAGTTTTTGGACTTTCTGAGTTTAACATTTTTCAACTTGGGAAATAACCAGTGCCAGAAGCAGGGAAATAAAAGGAAGAAACACATGTTGGCATGGAGACCTGGCTTGAAAATTGAAATGAGAATTTGACCACCTCATGGAGCCTAAAATGCTGTCCCAGAGCTCTCATTAGTTCAATCAAGTATGAAAAAAAATTGCTGGATAACTTTGCTGCATAAATTTGCTGGAATCGCTTCTAGACACAAAAGGAAAATATTCTAATATTTTCTGAGGAGCAAAAGTATTAGTGACTTAAAACAACGGTACTAAGAAGAAAGTCTGTGCTCCCCTGGCCTGCATAAAAATATAATTGCAGCAAAATTGTTCAATAGCTACAGATGTTCTCCATACTGCTTCTTATTATCCTGAATCCTTATCCTGATGTTCTGCAAAAATCCCAGAGGACATAAAAGCAACACCCAAGATTCAAAGTTCTTTCATTTTTATTCACCCATTTTTTATTAATAAAAATTGAGTTATTTTTCTCACATGCTTTTCATTGGAAATCAGTGTCTGTAACTATTGAAATACAACACAAAATCCTTATAAAATGTACTTTTTGAATGTAGAGAATTAAAAGAAAAACTCAGGTAGTTTAGGATAATGAAGAATTAACTTCTTTGTTGATTCTAGTCTAGTTTATCTTTTTCACTCAGTTCTTTACTGTGGCTTAACATCATTTCAAGCGGGCACAAAAACAGCACCAGCATGGTAGCCTGGGGCAACACAATCAAAGCTCTATCTCTTGTCTGCCATGGTAAACATGTACAGAAGAGGCAGGACTTCAAACATATCACCGCCACCGCCATTTTGCTTTTTTTTTTTTTTTTTTTTGCTTTCTACTCCTTACTCTCAAAGGTCAGCAGCATTGCCTAGGGAAGAAAGGAGGGGTTGAGGTCAGATTGATGTATATTTCTACTCTATGTACATTGTGATCTGGTTTTCATGCCCCCAAAGGGGGGGACGGGACAAAGCTTGTGATTTGATATATCCCAGGCAGTGTCTCTCTGGCTACAAAGTGGTGATGGTGGTGATAGGGGTGGTGATAATGATGATGATGATGGTTAAAATTTGTATGTTCACCCAACTCACTCTCAATGATTCTGATCATCAAACAAGGATCAAATCTCAATACAAAAAACAATAGTTAAGACAGGCAACTTGATAAACCGAAGCATAGCAAATCCATGGCTGGCTTCATAGTAACTTAGGGTAACTACCGAGAACCCTTCCACCAACAAAGACAGGAAAAGCCACTAGTATATAAACAGAGAGCAAACCCTGCTCCCTTCCAACACTGATGATGTTACCTGGTAGAGTCATGAAATGTCTGCAAGAACCAACCAACGTCAGAAAGCACCAAGGATTCCACAAGGATAACTTATGGTAATCATAGTTCACTGTGTATCTTTCTCCCAGACCTATATTCTGCAGTTGAGCTGCCTGATATAAAACAAGATATGACTGAACAATAAATTGCAAAGCAGAGCCAACGTCAATCATATCCGCTCTGGGGTGGGTGAAATCAAAAACTTGTGAACAATAAACTATGCAGAGATGACAGAGGTAGCTGCAACAGCTGCAAAGAACATGGGAAGATTAAGTTAATCAGCAGTTATTCTATTAGTGGGTTAGTCCCCAACCATATTTAATGCTGGGCTAAGTCCACAGTAGCTGTGATTTCTCAATCTCATTATGATAGGCAGATTTCCTGGGAATAGGCATGCTATATACACGGGCTGTTTACCTCAACCATCTGACAGCTTCTTTGTCTCTGCATTGTTCTAGCATTCCTCTATGGAAATGTTCAGTGGAATAATTTTAATAATAATTGAAGATGCTCTTTCATGTGGCGATCTTGTCTAATTAACACCTTTCAGAATTGGTGAAATCTACATTACTTTCTGTTCTGAATCTAACACTTATTCCAGATGGACTGATAATTGGAACATTCTCCAATGAGTTTTTAAAAAAAATCATTGTCCATTTTTTTGCAACTTGAAAAACATTATACTTCCATAGAACATTCATTCTGTGACCACTTATTCTGCATTCAAGGAACTACATTTTGCATTGGAAATTGGTGTGAATCCCCAGTTGTTTGGACTGCTAGTATGGCACATAACATGAAATAAATGATTTAAAAAAAAAACCTGTTAAAATACTTCTAATTTATATTATTTCTAGTTCTGTTGTATATAAGTCTTTATTTATAGACATTTTATTTACACTGTTTAAACAAATGCATTGATGTAAATGACTGTATAGCTATATACTGTATATACTATATACCATATGTGTTGTATCTGTGCTGATAAATAAATAAAGGGAGACTAGTATAGATCTATTTCAAGCTATTTAGCGCTCATCAGCTAGCCATACCCTTACTGGGATTCGAACCTCAGTTCGAACCTCAGATAAAAAAATAAATCCCTTTATTTATTTATCAGCACAAATATATATATTTACACATACATGTACACACATATCTATGTCTATGTCTATGTCTGTATCTGTCTGTCTGTCTGTCTGTCTATCTATCTACTTATCTATCTATCTTCATGCTTCATTCTTAAACAAATGCATTGATGTCACAGACTGTTTCATATTTTTGATGATCCATCAATATTGACCCCTAGTCATATATGGCACAGCCAGTTCAAAGAGATTACATTCAGGCTTATAGAATTGCCTTTCTACATTTGATTGTGTGTTTGCTTTCTATCCTATCTTTTCTTCAGATGCTCAAGCAAGTGTACAAACCCTCCTTGTACTTTTCCCACCACAATGACCCTGCAAGCTCAGATAGGCTGAGAGATACTTACTGGCTCAGAAGCATCCAGAGAGTTTCTGAGACTGAGGTTGGACATCTCTCCTGTCCAATGCCTTCATTTCTATACCATGATGACTATCATGGGTCACTACAGAAGATAGGATGTACAGATTTTCCTCTACATGAGATCACTTCTGAAGATTGAGAGTCAAAAGTTGTAAGAACTGAGACATCCCTTTGAGCTCCTTATGATAATATTGCTGGTTTTTTTTTTCTTTTGACAACTTAATGGAACTCTAATATGAAAGGACCTCCCTACTAATTAGGGAGACTTATATGTTCACAGCAGGGAAAACTTGTACAACTGACTTCCTCCTTTATTGAAATATCTAGGAAACCTTTCAAAGGAATGCCTTTGAAACTGAAGACTGCACACAATATGCAATTGGATCAAAGATTGGCATTCATATGCAGGATATCATTCTGTGGTAATTTTTACTCTACTGATTTATGGTATCTTCTAGAGTCATCCAACCACTATAGTGCCAAAAGAACTAGCACAAAGAAAGGTTTTCAGTGAAGTTTGGATGATGCTATGAAGCTAACAGTGTCAATATATAACAATAACAGCAACAACTTGATCCTGCTCAGAAAATCAAAATGCCCAGTAATTTGATATGATATATTGACCATAGCATTTCTGTTTTTGCAATCCCAAATTGATGGGAATTTTCTTATTTGCTTGATAATTTGTTTAACTTTTGCTTGCTTAAATCCCGATGCTATTATTATTTAATAATTATTTAATATTATTTAACAATAAATAATTTTGTTTCCATCAGATTCCAGCTTTCCACATTGTCATATCCTTGGTCTTGTGTTTGTCATTTTGCTTTAAACTAAAATATTATTCTTACTTGGGTTTGTTTTTGCTACTGTATCTCCCCCATCAATGTAAATAACATCTTTGATACAGACGATGCATTTTAATGAAGACATGCTTATGCTTTTAAGGAATTTCTATCATAGTCCCTGGCACTTTAGACATTCTGTTGAGCGTGGGCATTCATCTTTGTCCCCGAGCATATTCCTTGTTCTATGATATGAACCAGTGTGTAATCTCTCTTAGCTGAAAAGCTGTTACTGAGGTACATTTATCAAAATGAAAAATGGAACTGCAAGAAGACCATGCTTCAACAGAAAGGCCTGAAGTAGGAGGTACAGTCACACCAGCTCTAAGGATATATGATTATATCCAGATCTATAAGACACAGTGGTATATCAAGGGTAGGGAGGTTTTATTATTACAGGACTTATATTTGAAAATATGAAGTAGTTATAAAAGGCAGTGTAATTTCAAACCACCTCAGAAAGCATGTTTTGCTACAGATTGCATTTGTAGTATGTGTGGTAGCAACTAAATAAAATGAACATCTTTTCAGTTAGTTCTAAGTTATTTCTATTTTCATTGAAAATGGCATAACTCAATAGTTTTTTAAATGCTCCATGAGATTTTCCCCCAAACTCACTGGAAATTCAGTTAAATAATTGGTAACGACTATAGGATAAATGTTAAATGATAAAGAAGATGGCCAGACAGGAAATTTGGACAAGACTCCAACTTGGGTCTCAGTCACAACAAAAACTATGTTGTTTTCTCTGTTTATTCTGTGATAAGAGTTGCCTTAAAGTTATGATTGTTCAAGCATTTATAGGAATCTACAACCCACCAATTATCCTGGTTTTCTATATATGCACCAGTATCAGTGAATTCAGGTAAGTTGAACTAAATACAATTGTTCGCTATGAGGAGGGAGGAAAAAAATCAATAGGAGAGGGTAAAAATTAATTCAAGATGACAGCCACATAGGTGTGATTCATGCAGCATACATAAAGGTGGATGGACCTTCAATTATACTATTATGGACACAATCTTGACTTTTTTTTAAACCACAGCTTTCAGATAATCAAGGAAGGAAGGAAGGAAGGAAGGAAGGAAGGAAGGAAGGAAGGAAGGAAGGAAGGAAGGAAGGAAGGAAGGAAGGAAGGAAGGAAGGAAGGAAGTCTGTGTGCTTCAGTTATGTTTATGTTTATCTGTTATAACATTGAATCCACCATTTAAAATCAAGTATGTAAGAGCAGCAGGCCACTCATCTTGAAGAAACATGACCTTCAAATCTTTTCTTTATATATTTATATATAAATCTATCTTTCTATATTTTCATTATAATTCATTAGCAGTGACGAATATTAAAATGATACATTTATCATTTTGTTCAGAATAAAATTTCTTTTTAGGCATTTGAACACACAAAACACAGGTTTCATTGGTGAATAATTTTCTTACAGCAACTGCTTAAATATTTATTAAACAAAGCCCAATTTTTCTATTCCTTGACATAATCCAAAGCTGAAGTACTACTTATATCTTTAGTCTTTAGACACATTATCTTAATGAGCCAGTTAGAATTCCTCCATTAGACTAGGCCACCAGTCTTTTCACGTTGTATTTTTTAAAATTTGTAGCATAAGCCAGAAGAAATGTAAAACTGGAGTGAATATGCCTTTCACCCAGGGGCGAAATCCTCCCGGTTCGCTCTGGTTTGGCCAAACTAGTAGGGACAATTGTCTTTGGTGCTGCAAACTGGTAGCTAAAAAAAAAAAAAGCTTCCGAGGATCATGCAGCTTAGCTGTGAGCTGCACAATTATCGGAAGATTTTTTTCTGCTTTAAAAAGCTTTAAAAATAGCTTGTGATGATCGTGCGGCTCACAGCTGAGTTGCACGATCATCAGAAGCTCCCCCCCCCAAGCTTTTAAAAGCATTTTTTCATGGGAACTGGCAGGGAAAAATGTTTTTAAAAGCTAAAAAAAGAATAGCTGAAAGTGAAAAAAAAGTTGGCCACGCCCACACAGTCACATGACACCTCCCACCAAGCCACGCCCACAGAACTGGTGGGGGGTAATTAGATTTCACTACTGCTTCTACCCCTGACCCAACCCCTACCCTCCCAAAACCCTGAACACTGTCTTCCTGGGCCATCCTGCTTTTGGCAACTGGGTGGTCCATTCCGCCCCAGACTTTTTTTCAAACCAGACCTCCCCATACCTACCAGGTTTCAAAGCTGATCTCTGAACAACTGCTGATCAGTAAGTGGGTTCTACAATGAAATGGAAGACACCGAAATGGCTCTCTGTTGCTTTATAATGCTGTTCTTTCCATATGACCTGTTTTAGGGCTGCTTTTGAAGTTGGATTTAGCACAGTTATGGAACAGCATTCTTCCATGTTCACCTGATACTTGGCTTCCTTTGGATGTACCTGCAGAAAGTCATAGAGCAGTGGTCCCCAACCCCTGGGCCACAGCCCATTCAGAACTGGGTTGTGGAAGCAACAGACAACAGATAAGAGTGGGCAGAATGTTTCATACTATTTTCTGTTTCTGCCAATTGAAAAACTAACACTTTAGCTCAGCCATGAGGGTGGATCTTAAACTCATGGAGTATGCTAAGTATATCTAGGTTGCAAATGTATGGAGTTGTCCATCTATGATCAAGCAAGCCAATTTTTTTCCGGGGCAGATCTCATAGACCTAATAAAACAGAAATATTTCCTGTTTCATATGTGGTAAAAAGTCCAATTTTAAAGGCATCTTCTCTACTTCACTTTGAAATCATCTCAGAAAGAAGAGCAAACTTTTCTCCAGATTATTTGATCATTACAACTTAGCTTTAAACAGCAGTAAATAAATAAATCATTTTCTATGTCTGAAACTTTCCCCCCACAATAAACTAGTTGTGTAGTGTGTGTGTGTGTGTGTGTGTGTGTGTGTGTATGTGTGTATGCTCTTCACACACTGTGAAATATTGATTGTACTTATAAGTTGTATGTATAAGGAATTTAATTTCAGGATTTAAAGCAACATTGCTATCTCAACTCCCATTTTTTCATGTTCACACAGCAAAATCACATAACTGCAACTCTAGCATCATTTTATCAAGATATCTGATTGTGTTTTATATTTAATGCAATCAATAATTGTGCTCAGAGGAAACTATTCTCGGCCTAAAAGAACAATCCCATGAAAGCAGGAAATCAAGACTTGCTATTTTCCATTCCACTTAACTGTGGAGTTTGGGGGGGAAATGTTCAAGGCTTCTTCATCCTCTGATAAAAATGTTTGAAAGAAATGACTGGGATGAATTTGTGTCATTTAATTCTGGTAAAATTTCATTCTTATTACATTATGATGAAATGGACAGCAAGAGGTTCTGAATAAAAATTCCGGAGGGTACTAAAAGTCTGCAAAGTGGAACAGATGGACCTGTGAAGAAGTTTTGTGAGGCAGGGCAAATGTATGGGATGTTTAATTCAGCAGCACATGGTTTTTGTTAGAAAATTGTGGTCCAGGAAGATAAGTGGCATCATGGCTTTCACTGAAACTGGATGTTCCTAGCAGCAATATAGAAGTATGCTGCTGAGGTACAATGTGTCCAACACTATTCAAACACACACTGTGTTGGCAATGGCATTTGGCAGTTGGAGATAGTAAAGAGTATACAGTGGGTGTTTGGCAATACATATTGGTGGCCATCCATAAATGATCTCAAAATTGGCTACTACTAAAATAGAGGAGGCATGATGGTTCAGTGGTTAAAGACACTGGAAAGCTGACAACCCAGCTTCAAGACCCAAGGGCTGTGCAATGGGGTGAGCTCCCATTCCTTGCCCCAGATCCTGCCCACCTAGTAGTTTGAAAGCATGCAAATATGAGTAGATAAATAGGTACCACTTTGGTGGGAAGGTAACAGTGTTCCATCCATTTTTGATGTGTGTTGGCCATATGACCATGGAAAATGTATTCGGACAACAATGGTTCTCTTGACCAAGAAACGGAGATGAGCACCATCCCCTACAGTCAAAAACAACTTGGCAGGGAAACCTTTACCTTTCTAAGATAGAGAATAAGGCTACCAAGTCATCCTCAGATTTTGACTTCTGATTGAATCCAATCTAATTCCTGCAAGCAATGATTTCAGTTATATGGATCTTAAAACAGAGCCTGGCTAGAACAGAGACAGTTAAAAGTTGCAACCCATTAACTACAGACTTGGCTTGTCTCTTGCAATGTATTATATTTGATTGCTGATTTCTCTTGTGTGACACTGACTTCCAATCCTAATTGAAGTCTTGTTGTATATGTTAATGTGGTCTACTTTGATAGGCCATTTGGACTGAGTGGCAGGGAGTGGTAGATGCCAGCAGTTGAATATAATTTATAATTTAGTCCTTAGGCAGTTGTACCAACAGCTATGGCATATATCACCCCTACCCAAACTTAAACTTACTGAATTATATAGGGCCCCATAAAAAAAATTCTTACAAGTCTTAATTCTTACTTTTCAAGCTGTGAAATTTGACTTGTAAACATTAGACTACAGAGCTTGATACAGATATAAGTTAGCAGAAAACTGCCACAGTTGAGAAATACTATTTTAAGGACTATTTCAAACTTTTTCTTTTGATTGCTCCTCAGGTACACTAATGAACATACCAAATTATGTTTTGCCTGCTGGATAGAATGAGGCACACAATGGTTTTTACATAATACATTGTACAGATGTCCTTTCAGCTTGTATTATTCTCTCCCCCCTAGTCAAAACCTTTTCATTGGTTAATACCAATTTGCAGTGTATGCCTAATAAAACATCTAAATCTTCAATTTTAAATTGAGCCACACAGCTTTTAGATAAGTAATTTCACATTTCTTTGCAACAGCCATCTGCTTCTGAATCACAATGGTTTTCATCAGTAATTTCGAGAGGAAAAACAGTCATTACACTTTAACACATCTCCAAGTACTGAATAAAGAAGAACATCAAACCACTATTTAAATAAACCACATTCTTTACAGTGCAATGTCTAAGGGCCAAATGTGTCATTGTTATAATAAGAGTATTTATACCGGGTTACACTGTAACTGAGGCCCTAGGGGAAGTGACATTATCTTGAACCACAGCCTTTCAACTGCATAGTTTAGCTCAAAATATTATTGTGGGTTGTAAATCTATCTGCTACAAATACAATAATTATGTGTTTGTGCCAACAAAGTCAAAACAGACCCTAGAAAGAACATTTCTTTTATTTCTACCATGTTTCAAAATGTTATTGTAGCAAAATAAACCATGCTAAGTCAACACTTACCAGCAACAATGCAATACATCAGCGCTGAAATATTGCACTACCAGGTCTCTCCGCCAGGAACTTTTAGAAGTAGCTACATACAGTAGCTTGTTATGGCAATAGCAATAGCACTTAGACTTATATACTGCTTCACAATGCTTTACAGCCCTCTCTAAGTGGTTTACAGAGTCAGCATATTGCCCCCAGCAATCTTTGTCCTCATTTTACCCACCTTGGAAAGATGGAAGGCTGAGTCAACCTTGAGCCTGGTGAGATTCGATTTGCCAAACTGCTGGCAGCTGGTGATTAGCAGAAGTACCCTTCAGTACTGCACCCTAACCACTGAGCCACCACCGCTCTTATATATGTAACTTATAGTTATATTCATAACTTGAAACACTTTGATTTATTATAATGTATCATATGTATTCTGTGCTGTGCTGTAAAGTGCTTAGACTCATATGAGTGAAGTAGCAACAGAAAAAGCATTTGTAATAAATAAATAATTCAACAACCCCCAAGTTCCATTTGGCTGATCAGATAGAGTAAGTTTTTCCATCTGACAGCTATTTAAATACATGTGTTCATAACTAGATATAATCATAAATTGTCATAAATTAAATGTTTGGCTATTTGCAACTATATATAAAGCAGAAAGTAATTATTTTATTATTTGCATGTTGAAACAAGCAAATTCTCAAACCCCATTACATCTCTTATTGTCCATTTCCTTATTTCAATATTTCTCAATGCTGGTTGGGGAATTTTGGCAGTTGAAATCTGCACATCATAAAGTTGCCAAGGTTAAGAAACACTGCCTTATTTTATAACCACCCTGAATATTGGATTGTTTTAGGATTGTCCGGGGTGTGTTTGTGTTTTTGTTTTTTGTGTTATTCAAATTATTGACATCTACAGTCAGAAACCTCTGTGGGGTTTTAGAAATTTGACCATAAATATTATCACGTGGACCACTGATGATTCTTGTTGATGTGATAGGAAATGGTCTCTCTCAAATGACACAGGTTCACCACTTTGATATGCTATCAATTCATTATGGATTGATAATCTCTGAGGAGGCTGTAATACTGGGAAAAGTGGAGAGAAAGAGAAGGAGAGGATGACCAGCGGTAAGGTGGCAATAGTGGCAATGACTGGACTGTTGAAGGGCCAGGTTAGGGACAGATCATCATGGAGAGAATCTATCTGTGTGGATGCTAAGAGTCAACAATGACTCAATGGCATATAAGCAATCAAATCAAACCAACAAACTGCCTTGATAAAATATTTTAAAGGGAATTATAAATTGATCACATTTATAATTGCAAGTTGCTTCCCTTACTGTGTGCAGATGTGCATGTAAATGTGTTATTTACTTCAGCAAATTAGCAAAAAATCACAATAATATGAATTGTTTAAAAGTATCTAAAACTACACTACTCATTGATTTGCATATGAATAGTACTTCACTGCAAGTATTTATTTACTTATCAAAAGAATTATACATTCCATCTCATGAGGAAATGAAGAAAAGGGGGAAAAAGTTTGAGTGAACTGAAGGCCATAGTAAACTCTACATTCATATTGGTCTGTACAATATAAACTCAATGGAGAATCCCTAATACTTTTAAGTTTTTTAACTTAGAACTTCCAAATTAGACAAGACAATTATGGAACTATTCCCATCTTCAAAAAAGACCCATTGTGGTAACAGTGAAATATATTATTTAACTCTAAGAGTAATTTGTATTTTGCAGCTTTAATTTGGGCTGGGATAGGACAGTGATTTAAACCAGTTGGGGCTACATACTTCAGTAATTATCTGATAGATGATAGTGCAGCTTCATGAAAAAATTATATTCCTGTGTAAGATTATGGAAGGAGGAGGAGAAGCAGAGATCAGAAAAAAGAAATGTACCTAAAGGAGCAATGAGCAGAGGCACCAGAGATGTATTTTCTGGAATTGGTGTGCAGATGTCACACAGAGGCAACTGATGTGGAATTCTTCTTCCTTTCTTCTCTGTGGGTGATCTAACTGGAATTTGAAGAACAATACTCCCTTTGGAACAATTTAAGTGGAATAGTGCGAGGGAAAAGAATACCTCCAGCAATCATAACGGACCTTAACTATCAACAAGAACAAGTCTTTGGAGATTCCTAAATGTTCTAAGATGCTCTGTTAGCTTGTAGAAACTATGGAGGCTTTAGTATAGTTGCCTCCATGCTGTTCCTTTTTCTTCTCCAATGCACTTTAAACTAGCTTTTGGGACAGAAGCCTGAATAGAAAGCTGGGACAATGATTATTTAGCTACACTCAGTCTATTTGCCTTTAAATCAATTTTAAAGAAGGAGAAACCCAAACAACAGTCAGGGGAACCCATATAGTTTAATTGGAATAAAATGCCTTGTAGAAGAAGTTGGTTTAGAAAATGCTGCAAGCAAAAATGGTTTGGCATTTAATGAATGTTTATACTAAGGTTGCCAGAACCAATACCAACAATAGCAATAATAATAATAATTTTTTAAAAAAGCAAATGCATGGTTATGATGCATATTTTCATTTCTTTGCATTTTTTTCTATTTTTATTTGCTTCTCCCATGAACTGAATGTTTTCTCCTGAAGAAGATAGAAGCCAAAAATCAATATGGCTATTTCCATTAACGGGATGTTTTGCCATTTTAAATCAGATCCACAGAAAGTCATCCTATCCCTGACAAGATTATTCCAAGGGCTTCCAGGGCACCAGGAACACATCATAAGTCACCTCCAATATTTTGCTTATAAGGAACTTTATATAAACATGGTCCTGGGGAAGGGCATTTCCTGCATTTTTTAAACTTTTCCAATTCTTTTCAGTTATAGGATCATTTAGATCAGGGCTGTCAAACTCCCAGCCCACACCCACGCCTGATTTAGAAAAGGGGGAAAAAGTCCCAATATATCACGTGACCGCGTGACAATGAGTTTGACACCTCTGATTTAGATAACCTCTGGGCTATTCTTCTTTTCAAAATTCCATCTCTCCCAAAAAGCTGCTCTGAAATCCCAAGGCACAACTTGCACATTCAGAAAGAAAAGCTTTAGGGGATGATTTCAGTTGGAAAATATGTATCAGAAAATGAGTTATTTCCCTCACATCTCTTCTCCCTTTCCATTGCCCCAAACTGTCTCTCCCCTTAAAAGAAGCATACAACACACACACAGACACAGACACACACACAAGAGGAGGGTGTGGGAGAAATCATTGTTGCTATATTTGATGTGCTTCTAACTTTCAAACTTTCCACATTCTAGATCAGAATCTTAACTGTAATGTTTTTTTTTAAAATCTAGGTATTACATTGGCCCACACTGCTAGAACAGTCCTGTCAGATGTCCCTCATTTAGGCCACCATTCAGCTCCCTTTTACTGTTTCATTTTATTTATATTCCTCATCGCCAGGCCACAGGCCAGCACTGGTCCACAGCATGCCAGAAACCGGTCCACAAAGCCCCATCTGTGCACATGTGGGATGCTGGAAGCACACAAAACATGCCCCCTCCAGTCCATGGAAAAACCTCTTACAAAAGAACCAGTCCTTGGCACCCAAATGGTTGAGATCAAGTGTCCTAGAGCATTTCTCAGGAAAGAAGAAGAAAGATTGCAAAAACAGAGGAACTGGCCATTCTTACAAACAAACAAACAACAACAAAAAAACCAGTGCATATCTGGAGCCCAGTGTCATACTATATCTATATAGAACCAAAAAAAAAAAAAAGTTAAGATGGACATAGTAGAAGAAGTAGGACAATTTGGAATCAATTTGTTTTATGGTAAATGGAACTTCTGCCATCAAGGAGATACAGAAAAAATCTGATTCCATCAAATGGTCATTTTTTTTAAAAAAATAATAATCTCACCTGTATTATATTTATGAATAAATCAAGGTGGTGGACATATGTGATACCTTTTACTTCCTGTTTCTCCACAACAACCATTTTGTGACAATACATTAAATACTCTGACAATGGAAGTCTTTAACACTGGAAGTCTTTAAGAAAATGTTGGATAGCCATTTGTCTGAAACGTTATAAGGTTTCCTGCCTAGGCAGGAGGTTGGACTAGAAGACCTCTAAGGTCCCTTCCAACCCTGCTATTGTATTTTGTATTGTAATGTTCAGACAATGTTCTCTAGTCTGACAATGTTCCGTTTCATTGTTAGTTTTTTCTTTAATTCAATCTACATAGCTGCCCATTTCAAATTTCTGTTTCTGGTTGGCATATACAATTAACCAAATAACAAATTAATTGACCATTTTTAATAATCCAATAAACAAACTAAAGATCAATAAAATCTTATGGTTCTGGTGTTAGGTACCATCAGGACCTATAAAAGAAATTAACTTGTCTCAACAGAAGCTAAATGTTAAGAGGATGGTTCTTGAATCAAAAATGCAGGCCCTCAGAAAATGAGCCCCCTTAATTCAGTAAGGGGAATGGCAAAAATTAAATGTTCAAATTTCCTTCCTTCCTTCCTTCCTTCCTTCCTTCCTTCCTTCCTTCCTTCCTTCCTTCCTTCCCTCCCTCCCTCCCTCCCTCCCTCCCTCCCTCCCTCCCTCCCTCCCTCCCTATGAGTTAAAAACAAAACTATTGCTGGAGTAATGGATTTGATACCTATAGGAACACTTAAGTTATTTTAAAACAAATCTATTTGCAAATAAGCAAAATATTTTTAGTCGCTAGTGATCTCACCTTCTCCCCCCCAAAAAACAATCCAAAGTAAATGATGTGTGTGGAGTAATTCATCATTTTGGGAATACTTTTTATGAGAATGATCAGTGATACTGCTTCTCAGTTGAGTATATCACTTATCCACTGTTGCACTGGGCAGTATTAAATGAAAATAAAAGCAATGGAGATGGGCCTCCACCCTCCTGGTGACAGGCACAAGAAATCAGGAACCAAGGCTGTTCCAATGAGTACAAGTTTAATCCATGCTAGCTCTGGACAAAAATCTGAACTACTAACAGTTAAGGCAAATTGGCAGTAAATAAAAGTCAGTGGAATCCATTGTGAAGGGACTCCAAACTGATGATGTGCTTGACCCCTCCAGTTGGGCTCAGCCTGGTCATCTACATCTGGCTTCCATATCCTCAACTGCTATTTCTTTTTAAAAGCAGATGTTAGTAAAAAGTTGGCATCAGTTTGCCAGGGAAGTCAATAACCAGTATTGATTATTGGGAAGCAATAAAACAATGGAAGCAACAGCAACAATTCCAAATGGACAGCAGCTCAAGGATTGCCTCTGTTCAAATATTCATTTATTGTCTGGGAATAAATGTGCCAAAAGTGCTTTTTCCAAGAGGCACCTGGATTTCCTTGTTTGTTTGGTTTTTTTGAAAATATTTGAAAATGTTTCACTTCTCACAAACTGAAGAGGCTTCTTTGATGAGAAGCAAAATGTTTTCAAACAACAACAACAAAAAACCACCCCAGATAGTCCAGTTTCCTTTTGGAAAAAAGCACCTTTGGGACAAACATGACTTGGATGATTGATGTCCATAGATATCTGGGAAGAAATTAAAAAGAGTGAAGGTTTCCCCTAAGGATGCATGAAAGTTTGTTTGTTTTTTAATATCTGTTGCTTCCCTGCAGTGATCTGAAAGTGCCAAAGGATGAACCCATATTTCCAGTGTAAATTTCTGTGTTGTTGGAAATGGGTAGCTGAGCCATAAAAGTCAGACAGCTGCTGGCTGAAATAAAAACAAAATAAAAAAGCCAGGAGTGCTGTGGGTCTTGCTATGAATTATTTGTGTATGTGTCCCTTAAAAAAAGATTAATTTGCCACTCTCTTTCTAAACTTAAACAAGCCTCAATTTGCTTCTTGGAGCAGACACACTTTTTCGAAACCTAGAGAAAGTGCAATTTAGCTGGCAATTAATCCTTAATGTGATCTAATTATTCCTGACATTTGGGCATCAGGCACAAGACTTCAGGGGCCATATTATCCTCCAGCACTGTTGTAAGCGTTTGCATGGAATTCAAGGGAGCGAACCGCTGCCATCAGCTTTCAGTTAAATTAACTTCTCTGCAAACCTGATCGGGAAACAAAAGAGGCATCAGATAATTAACCGTGACTAAAGTGGAAGAAAAGCTGACGGTCCCCTATGACCGCACTGTGCTGGTGATAGCAGAATAAGGTGCAGTCTAAATCCTTTCCAAATGTGCAGCTGTGCATTTTATTCCCAAAGATAGATAAATTGTAGGGAATAAGCACAGCTGACAAGTCACAGAGACCTGTATCGGCACAATTCCTGACTTGGTTTAGGGAATTGGATGTTCTCATTTCTACTTGCCATCCTTGCATTTTGAGGGACTGGGGGTGTGTGGGGTGATGACCTCCCCAGCTCTCCCTCTCACCAAAGATAGGGAAGAGGACATTTTCAAAGCTTGATTTATTTCTGGCTGTAAAGCACTTTGACACCCTAGGGTGAAATTCACCTTCTTAAGAAAGGCCAGCACAAAGTTTATGACTAAGTGTACCTGAGTGGATCGTAATACTTTTGCTGAGTATCCACAGTGAAAATAATTTTGGCCTCGGCGCCATTTGCTTTATACACATTTTTAAAGTAGACAAACAGTTGAAAAGAAATACACCTCTATTGGTGAAAGTCACACTACCTTTCCAGTTGAACGTGAACAGGAAGACAAATGTGAGCTTAAAAAACAAGCTTTATTTATAACACAAATATTTTGGTCTGACATTCGGTATCTCACCTGAAGAGGTGAATAATCACACTTGGTATTTTTGCACTGTTTTTATCAAAACAGGCAAGTTGCAATCCAGACTGAGAGAATTATGGAATTTTCCAATAAATTACACGTCAGATCAGAGTTTATTCTGTAATAGTTTTAAACTAATGTGTTAAATCTGGAACCCTAAGGACTGGAGACCCTTAGACGTCAAAGGTCAACTGCCAGGGTTTTTTCCTATCAAGGGATGAGGGCTTAAGAACATCAAAGAATTCAAGAATCCCTTGCCAAGTCCCATCCTTTCTTTTTTCTATTCCTCCTTTCCACTAGCATCATTTAATGACAGCAAAATAAAATCTTAAAACAAAACCAATAACGTTGCAATCTCACAATAAGACCCTCCCGCATTTTGATATGTTTATTAACTTTGTGTAATATATTAATTTGGATATTTTTTGTTTTTTTACACACATTTTGACATAGCAATGGTGGAATTAGTGATTGAAGTATTTATAGCATAATTTACAATCATCTGGATTTTTTCCAGATCCAGTGTTTTCCAATCAAGGCAGAACATAAAAAACCCTTTCCATAGTTTCAAGATCTAGTTGTATAATAGGAATACTTAACACAGCTTTGCCTATACAACCTCTAAAAAGTACACTAAACAATAGTTTTCAATACACTCGATATAGTTACTGCTGATCTTATGACCGAGTACAAAATACTGTTTATCTCTTGTTTTTTTTCTCTTTATATACTGTATATTGAAGCTGGGAGCTTCACATTCAGGTTGGATGAAGCTGGTAGCAATTTTTAAGAGGTCACACCATTAGCAGTTTCTTTTTCCTGATGACCAAATGATCTAAATCTAAATTACATTGGATTCCAAAAATCACATGCAACCAGTGCTGAGTTTATCATAAAATCAGAAAATGATAGAATTGGAAAGGGCCTCAAAGGTCATTCAGTCCAACATTCTATTCTCTGCAGGATTTGTTGAAGCATTTCGCTTTAACCAACCTTTCCAATAAAGCAGAAAATAGAATCTCCTGAGGCAAACTATTCCACTGCTGGACAGCTCCTAATGTTAGGATATTTGTACTAATACTTAACCTCTATCTACTTCCCTACAGTTTCAACCTATTGATTCTGGTTCTGTCCTTTGGAGCAACCTTAAAAAAATTAACTCCTTCTTCTATAGGTCACTCCTTAGCTATCTGAAGATTGCTTTTAAACCTCTCCTCATTCTTCTCTTTTATAAATTAAACATAGACCGTTTCTTCAACTATCCTTCATAGAACTTGGTTTCCAGTCTCTTCATCATCTCAGTACCACTTCTCTGAATTTTTTTGCATTTTGTTGATTTTAGATTGTGGGTGCCCAGAACTAGAAATAATATTCCAAGGGGAGCCTAACAAAGGCAGAATAGAGTGGACAATTACATCTTCTGATCTGGAATCTGTTAATGGATCCTAAAAGATCCCCTGCTTTTTCACAAGCTGGATGGCATGGCTGGCTCATGCCAAGACCCCCAGATCAGAGGTGGGTTTCTACTGGTTTGGCCTGGTTCAGCCGAACCAGTAGTGGTATGGCAGCCTGGGTCACCGGAACCAGGCCTGCCATGCCCCCGAACCAGTTCTTTGGTGGCTGCTGTCACCACCACCATCTTGTTTTTTATTTCTGCGCATGCCTAGAATAATTTTAATTGAACTGCACATGCGCGGACAATGCACATCCAATGCATGCACGAGCAAACTGGCAGTAAAGCCAGCCAGAACCCACCCCTGCCCCAGATCTTTCTCATATGCATTATTACTAGCCCATGTCTACCCACCTTATATTTGGGGCTTTCATTTTTTATTATGGTTTTTCATCCCAGTTTCCAATAGTGATCAGTCACTCTAGCAGCATCTCCTGCATATTAGAGGCCATCCTCGAATATCCTTTTTCTTGAAATGTACTGTTATTCTTCCTCACCAGACAGAAAATGAAATAGCTGAACAATAGTTAAAAAAATTAAAAAGCACATCTATATAGAGAGCTTTGGTATTAATTGTGAAGCAGTGGTAGCATTCTGTCCTCCCTGTTAGTGTCCATCATAAGAAGCAAATCTATTCAATTTCTGACTCAGTTGTCATTCAGGAGTCATTGTGAAATAATTTTGAAGCTGTTCTGTTTGGTCTGTTCCTAGCCTTGGGGTTCTTGATCTTTCTCTCTCAAGCTAAAAGCACCATGGTACTGCTTCAAGGAGCAAGCAAGCAGAATGGAATAGTTAGTGTTGATGTTTTCTCTAGCTGGTTTCCTCTCTGAGTGTCTCAGGAAGGACAGTAAAGAGGACAAGGATAGATGGTGTTATGATAAATGTATATCCTCTGGGTGTTGTGCCCCCAACTTCCTCCTAACTGCCAAACAGCTGATTGATATGTTAGGCATTGTTGCACAGCTCTGCTCTCTCAATGAAAATTCCAGAAAATCTAATAATTGGCTGTCATGAGCCAGATGTGGAAAGTCTATTTTTGTCTTCCTATTGGAAAGTTGGAGGAAATATTGACACCAGCTCCTCTGAAATAGTCAGCATTTCAGGATCTGCTAGGGTAAAAAAGCTCACAAGATGCTTGGAAATATTTTTAAAGATTTGTATTTGAAAATGTAGTGGTGTGGAAGCACCAGAAGTATATTACTAATCTTGAATTGATTCTAATTGGCATGCTGGCCTCTACATGTTCCTGTTCTATTTCCAAACTGTTGTTTAGGAAATATTTATTCTCAGATGTAATGGAAAAGAACTTTTGACATGGTGCTGGCATATATCCATGGCTGAATGTATTTTATTTTTAATGCTTTTATGACAATAGCAGGAGAGAATATTCCAAATGGAATACTTTAATAAAAGTACCAGTTTGGTGGTGGTGGGGGGATAAGGCTGACAATCTTTTTGTAGGTAGAAAATAACCATTCTAACCAGACACTTGGCAATTTACTACAGAGATTTCAAATTCAGAAGTGACAGCATCTATCCTCAAAGGAAAATATCTGCCATTCAACAATCTCCAATATTCCAAGCCAGGAAATTAATAAAGCAAGCATGACTACTAAATGTTACCTCGAATGAAAATGCAGCCTGTAAAGAGATTCACAGTAACCAGTACACATACAGTTACATAACTGTTTCTCTTAATATATTCTACCTAGAACACAGAAGGATAATCACATTATTTGAGGGACAGTATGTTTTCTCCTTCAATCTGGAATCAACATTTGTTTATTTTCTAAAATAATTAGTAACCAACAAGAATTTATGTAAATAGATGTTATGAAATTGTACTTCAGTACATGGAAATGATGGGCCGTGTAAAGCATATTGCAGTAATCCAAGGCATGTTTGGTTGTAAGCAATGCCTCCCAATTTAGGAATGGGGATCAGTGGCATATAGAACTGTGTGAAGGTTGTCCCGGCCACAGCTAACCCCTGCTCCTCAGACTGTGATTCCTGCTGGACCACCAGATTGTGCACCAACTCTGTCTAGGAAAGTGTTGCCTCATCATATTGGATGGAGAATCATTAAATGCAGATGCCCTAAAATCCACAACTGCTCAGTCTTATCAAGGTTGAGTTCTTCCCCATCCACACCCACATAGTTTCCCAGCACTATAGTCTGTGAACATGCATGTTTAAAGTGAAGTGTTTACAGTGAAACAGTAAAATACCATTTTAGCATCATAATATCTATGGGCAATATAGCAGTTGTCCCTTCTTTTCATAATAGCTCCCCAATCAAGCTGGTTGAGCCTAAATGTGAGAAGACTTACCTGAACTTTAAATTTACAAATGAGCCGGGCATTTATTATGTTAGTGGATCACTACAAATACCAAATATATCAAAAACATTTCCTTTTTCCCCGAGCATCAATTAGCAACTGCCCACCAGATTGCAAGAATATAAGTGAGCAGTCAGACATGGAGACTTGAACATATTGGTAGCTTCACATTGCAATAAACAATGACATAGTTTTTCAACTATTAAGATTGTTGGACGAGCAGGAAAAAAAACAGCCAGGGAAGTTATTGAAGCCTGGGAAATGGGCCCTTGTTAATCAACAGGAATGCTGATTTACCACCAGCTTATCAAGTATTTAAGAGGCAAAGACTTGGCAACACAAGGAACAGCCAATGATTTAATAGCCAACCATTAACACCTCAATCAACATCTAAAAAGTCATCCATGACAGGCACCATATAAATACTACACAGCCCAAAGCACACACTCTGCTAGAGAGAAGTTCCCTGAGGATGGCACCTCTAGTCCCAATGACAACCCAGATTGGTTCCTGTAGCAACTATCAGCACAGAACTTTCTCAGTTCATTATGAAAAAGAAAACCATCTTTTCTCCAGCTTGTATTCAACAGAAGCAACCCACAATAAATAATATTAACAATTGCTTAAGTAACTAAACTGGGTAGAAGTAATTTGGATGGATCCATTTAGTGTTGCATTTAAATTCAATAGCTTGTAAATTCACAAAATCTGTTGAAGAACAACAGCTGATAGGTTTCTCCTCTGCCGATAAAAGGCAATGTAACAGATTGCATATTTGTTGTGAACATTAGAGAAGCTGGTTGAAACTCTCAGCTAAGCGAACAGAGTTATCATGAATTCTCAATCACCATATAGCACAGTGTATGTGAGTGTGTCTCTCTCTCCCTGTGTCTGTGTATGTCACTGTTAGTGTGTCCATATAAATTTTGCTTGTTTTTGCCTGCCATCTGTAGACACTGCTTTTATTTTTTTATCTCCTGGGTGGTGATGACATGGAATATTCAAGAGCTTAGGTGAATGAGTCAACAGTATAGCTTATATGGCAGTGGTGAAAGATGGATGTGATTATGGAAAGCCTCAAGCTTAGAAACAAGAAGACTAGAAGCAACGCAGTTGGAGGTTGAAGGGTTAGAAACTGACATGAGAAGGATGATTGGGAAGAATTGTTAAGAGCCATGAAAGGAGGCAAGGTAAAGGAGGGGGAAAGTAATGAAACATGAGGAAGAGATGGAAAAGGAAAGGTGAAAGCATCATAAGGCAAAACTAAAAGGATGATATATTCTAGCAGAATAGAAAAAAAAGCTGATGACTGATAAGCTGATATATGTCTCAAAGAGGGGTGATAATAAGTGGGAAGGATTATATCAGATAACAAATATGGGGAGAAAAAAATGCAGCTATAAGAGGAATTTTGAGAGAAACAGAAGTCAAAGAGAGGATTAAGAGGGAAAGAAATCAAAGGGACAAAGAATTAAGAGAAAATATTGGTTCTTGACAAAAAGAGATAAGTAATGGATCTTTTGAAGGGATAGAGACTAGGAACTAGGAAATGAGAAGGATGTTGGAAATCACCTATGTATCTCTACATCAAGTATATCTAAAAAGGTTAAATCATGGCAACTGGACCAAAGTTTATTAAACTGAGACATTTTGTTACTCATTCAAGTAACGTCTTCAGTCAAAATGATTTTTTTTGTTAGGCATAGAGTCAGAGAGTTGTTGGAATGTATTAACTCTTGCCATACTGACTGTAGGGGATTCTCCCTAAAAGGAAACACAATATGTAAATAAAGACTCAATCATCCAGGCCCAAAAGTATCTAAAAAGGTTAAATAATCATGGCAACTGGACCATAGTTGACCAAGATGAGTAACAAAATGTCTCAATCTAATAAACTTTGGTCCAGTTGCCATGGACAAAAGCCTTTTTAAATATCTACATCAAGTAGTACATTTACCTCAAGGATCACATGATAGAAAACTCTAAGAGAAGGAGTGGCAGAGCCCAATGGAGCTGAGAAACATGCTTCTCCTTTCTTTCTGAAATCCCTTCTTTATTTTACAAGTATAGATATTGATTTCTGGAGATCAAAATTGATCCCTCGGCTTTTTCAAGTTTATAAGCTGAAGGCCACATGAAATTAAAAGTCATGTGGATTCCTGAGCTCAGGTTGCCTTCCTCTACTCATGACTGTTAACTTCCTTGTTCTTTTCTAGCCTTCTTCCTTTTGGTTAATAAGATCGGTTCTACCAAGAGAACAGTGCTTCGCCTGTCATCTGTGGCAGTGAAAGTCTTGCTCTAGAGTGGTTGGTTGTCTTTTGTACCTATAATTACAGAAAACATATTCAAGTGAAATAAAGGCTCAAAATACTAATACTCTGCACATCTGTGTGCAGGGAAGAATATGGATGTAGGGGATTTTTAAATTTGCTCTTTAGATGTAACCTGAAATAGATGTCCCATGAAAACTGCATTATGATATTCAGAATTGACAAAGCAAGTGATTTACTTATTTGTAAATTTCATGAACTTCTCTAAAAGTATTTTACCCTTCATGCTATGACTGGGATAAGTGAAGTAAAATGAAAGACAATGCTGAATTCTCCTATGACTAGGAAAGTTTTGTAAAAGCTCCTATTTTTTGCAATTACGTTAGTATTGTTCAAGCCCTTGAATGAAATGGCCTCTTATATGCCACTGCATTTACTGATATCAACATGTAGGATAATGTTGAAGAATGCAGAGAAACAGGAAAATAGCTGCTTTTTTTTTACAACTTAAAGTGTTGCTACAACAGGTTCCATTTCTGTGACAAATAGTAAGGGAAAGGGGAAGTACTTCAACCCTGAGGTGGCTTTGGCAATGGCAAGAGACAAATTGAGGCAGGCATTTGATTTCCCTTTCAAACTCCTGGGGCTTACAAAATTTACCAAAACATTTATTCTCAGTTTTCTGTCCTGAATTATGGTGCCAAATAATTTCAAGTATGTACTATTAACCAAAATAGTCCAAGCTAGATTGGAAGTATGACAAGATACCTCGAGATGACAAGATCTAGTTCCTATTAAACAAATACATTAAAGCTGCTACAAAACAAAATGCAATTACCATTATTCTATAATTGCAAATTAATTGGCATTCATTATTCTTTTAATTGCTGTCCCTCGGTACATGACATACCTTGTATACAAATAAATGAAGGTTTTAAACAGTCAATAGCAAAATGGGTTTGTGGAGAGGGAATCACACTATAAAATACTGTCACTTAAACAGCATCATTCATTCTTACTTCATTGTCTGTGTTTATTTTTAATCTCTCCTTCATGTGACATAAGAAAGGTGCTCCGTGTTTTCCAGTCTTCAGCACTGTCTTTCTTCTCTTACCTTGCATTTCACCTGCAAACTTTCTCAGTTTCATTACTAGCTCCTATTACACAAAATGATTGTCCTGGGGACATGAAATAGAACTCTTCATTTTGTACTTTGCTGAGGATACTAGGAAATATGAAGATTTATTATAATCTAATCAGTAGACCACAGTGTTGGGAAGAAGCCTGTAGGGTTCTGTTCTATTCTCTTCTATAATAGCTCTCAGTCACAGAAAAAACAAGGTGTTTTTTTCATTATTATTATAATAATGATTAAGTATGTTTTATTAAAGCTTTTTCCTAACATTTTTCAAACACTTCTTTCACCTGTTACTTTCTATGCCTCTCATTTTCTCCTGTTCTGTTTTTGTTCAAGGTCTCTGTGTTCTCCTTACTTTTATTGCAAATGACATCTGGTATGCTATTATTATTTTGTTTCTTCCTTTGCTTTTGCTTTGCTGCCTCTTCTAGGTCAGAAAAGAAATTTGGTACGCATGCTGGGTTGATATTGTTCATTCTAATGTGATAGATAGATGATAGATAGATAGATAGATAGATAGATAGATAGATAGATAGATAGATAGATAGATAGATAGACAGACAGACAGACAGACAGACAGACAGACAGACAGACAGACACCTTTAAAAACATCTCTTCATTCTGAAAGTGTTTTTTTTCCAAGAGTTTTAATCAATAAGATCATTAAGAATCTCCTTAGGGCATTAAAAGAAAAGTAAGCCCAACTTTTGCAGCTGGAACAGTTCAAAGGAAACCAGGATAACTCTTTACTTACATGAAGCCTCATCTGATTCATCAGGGCAATCTGGATCTCCATCACAAAGCCAATTCTGAGACACGCAGGTCACACGATCATGACAAAGAAATTCTCCCACCTCACATATGTGGTCTGTAAACACAAGCAGAATTCAAAAATGGACACGGTTAATGGATAAATAAAAATAAGCAAGGCAATCAATGAAGCAAGAAACATGCAATATAGTCTTTTCCTTCCATGAAATCCAAAACAACAGCATGGAAACATCTGCATTTCTGATTTGACACAGGTGTACGACACACCCTCAGAAGCATCCTGTATATTGGCTCAAATTGTCCTATTTCACTGGATAGCATGCTCACTAATGCACAAATCAAAGGTGTGCTACAGAGGAGAAAATACCCAATTGTATCCCACAGTGCTTGCCCTCTCCTGCTAATTTTGCCTATTTTATTGAAGTCTTAGCAAAGGTTTCCAAACCATCTGAGATTATGGTCCTCCAAGGGGATCTTCAGGCCCCCAAATAATTCACAAATGGTTCTGTATCAGTAAGAAAATATCCCTGTAGGTTTTGCTGCAACACCCTGTAGTTTGCCAACTACAAAGCCCTATAATTGTCAGTAAAATACTAGAGGTGCTAATAATCTGGAGGATGGATTCTCCAAATCTTTCTCCATTTCAGAAGCAGACATAGGAATAGATAGTTGCAAGGCATGCCAAATGTTTTCATCACCTTTCTTCTAAGCCACTTATTTTGTCACAAAAGCACCCCGAGCAGGACATCTCAATAGAATCTACGTTTACTGTAAGAATAGACATGTATTTGCAGTACAAAAAGGAATGTGATGCCCACATTCTAGGTTTGATATGGCCAAAATTAAAATATGGCCCAAGCAGGCATCCTAAAAAGAAAGAGCATCAGTTGCATACATCCTTACTCTTCTGGCCTACTGAAAAGCAAGCATGGGCGTCAGCGCATCAATTGAAATAGAAGCAATTCATATTTAAGAAAGGGCAATTTAAATTGTAGCCTCAGGCCTTTTAGGGGGAAGACATTCTACGACTCTCGGGAATATTAATGTAAACTGATGCGATTGAACCAGACACCTATCAAGACCAACATCTGGCCTTGCAATCTAAACTTGTAAAAAACAACAAAAGCAGCATGCCCTTTACAAAGTTAGGAAGGCTTTGATTTATTATGTCTTCTCTGTTATGTTGCCTGCCCTGTGGAGTAATCTCACCCCTGCAATGTGGCTAGCCTGACCCCATTAGCATTTGGGAAGGCTTTGGGGACCTGGATGAGTGTTGTGGCCAAGAAGGTGATGGCCTCACCCTGAGAGAATTAAAATATGGAAGGCATACTGGGTGTATGTGTCTTGTGTGTGTGTTTGTTCTGGTTATTTTAATGAGTTTATTATATTCTGTGGGGTTTTTTGGTCATACACCACCAGGAGTCACATTTTTGAACTATACAAATCCTTTTGATTATGATGGCAAATCCCATTGTCAACCAGATGTTTAGACTGGATTTGGCATGTGTGTCTACCTATTGGGTCCTTCCCAGGAGCAGGATAGGCACATGGGGTAGTCTGATGGTGTCAAAGATCTCATTGCAAGAGGTAACCTGTTCCAAATAAAGCTGCCTTTTGCATTTGGTTGATGGGAATTTTGTCAAGGTGATTCATCACACGGTCAGACAGATGTTCAGATTTGACCTTTTATCCACCTATCAAGTATTTCCCAAGGACCTAGGATAGGCAGGTGTCAATGTTTGTTGGTTTTAAAGATATCCTTGTAGGATGTAAGCTGTACTCAATGTTGTTATTATTTCTTTTGCCACAAATTCTAGTGGTGACAGGGTAGAATTCCCGCCCCCCCAAAAAGATTTATCAGTTTTAAAAAAGCTCCTTTGGGATATTGAATATGCTCTGGAGCTCATATATGTGACAAATTATATGTGATATAAGTTTAATTTCCTCCTAAATGTCCCTCAGTAGATTTCTGAGTTATCAGTTTGAGTTCAGTGGGTCTTGCTCCCAGGGAAATGAGTTTAGGATTATAACCAGGGAAAGTTAAACAGTTTAATAAACAGTCGTGAAATACATTGAAATTAATTGGCATCAGCAGCAACACTGTAGAATTGCTATAATTGTAATAAATATTTCTGGAATATATGCTAAAAAATTATCCAGTTTTTTAAAAAAACTTTTATCTATCTAGCCCAGGACTGTCAAACTCCCAGCCCACGGGCCGGATGCATGACACACTGGCCATGCCCACGCATGTTTTAACATGGGGCAGCCTTTGAAGAGTATTCGGAGACTTCAACTCGTCCAGAATGCAGCCGCGAGAGCGATTGTGGGTACACCTCGGTACACCCACGTTACACTTATCCTCTGCGAACTGCACTGGCTACTGATCGGTCTCTGGATATGCTTCAAAGTGCTAGTCGTAACTTATAAAGCCCTTCATGGTATTGGACCTGGGTACTTGAGAGACCGCCTGCTGCCAATTACCTCCCAAAGACCCGTTAGATCTCACAGGGTCGGCCTCCTCCGAGTTCCGTCCATCAGCCAATGCCATCTGGCTACTACCCGGGGGAGGGCCTTCTCTGTAGCAGCTCCGGCCCTTTGGAATGAACTCCCTGCGGAGATCCGGACCCTCACCTCTCTCCAGGCCTTCCGGAAAGCCATCAAAACCTGGCTGTGCCGGCAGGCCTGGGGTTAATGAGTTCCCCTCCCCTCTCGACTGGTATGGCTGTGTGATTTTCATGTATTTTAATTATGTGTACTGTGTTTATGTTCCCTTTCCCCCCTGAGTTGTTCGCCGCCCTGAGTCCCTCCTGGAGAAGGGCGGCATACAAATAAACCAAATACAAATACAAATACAAATGCAAATACAAATACAAACAAAGGGGGTGGGGGAAGTCCCATTATGTCACGTGATGCCACTTGACAATGTCTATCTGGATTGTTGTTTAAAAAATGTAAAATGTAATATTATAACTATGGCAGCACCTTAATGAATAATGCTTGTCCTATTATCATGAGCACTAATATTATTCTCTCCTCATGCAGACACACCCTTTCCAGAAGGAACAAGTACATTTCTAAAAATTATATTTCAAAAGCACAGACAAATAATTTCAAGAAAAATTATGAAGTCATGTAGCCTTATTAGTTGAATAGAAAAATAATTAATTCTAATTAATGTGAAATAGGCAAAATCATGATCTACATTGGTGTTCACAAATTTGCTTTTGTTTGCTATATTTATAACAGTGGATTTTAAAATTAGCATCCCTTGTCGATTATAATTTACTGTCTATTCTAAAATGTCATCTTTCATATCAACTGCATACTGATGCACTCTTAGGATCTCTTCACAAGGGGCCCAAATTTAGTTTCCCTCATATCTCTAATGCATCTACTGGCTTCAGCTCTGCATACAGATAGGCTGCTTAAGTTCTATTGATTTTAGTGGAATTGATGCATCCAAACTGTGGGATTTCGTCTGCTATTTTTCATCAACATCTCTTGGTTCCCAGTCTCTGGTCATCCTTCAGCAATCTTTATGATCCTTAGTATAAGAGTTAGTTCTCAGAAATCAGTATTAAACAAGATAAAAACAAATCCGACCTTTATAAAAACAAAGGACAGATGAAAGTGGGCAACCTGCTCAAAAGAGGAAGCCAAATAGTCCATTATGCTTTTAGAAATAGAGTTAGCCCTTGAATCACAGCAGTTGCTGAACTTATTCTAATTATCTTCAATAACTACTTCTTATCCTGGGAGTGGTGCGATGGCCTAGAGGTGGAACTCTCATCTCACAATCAGGAGGTTGTGAGTTCAATCCTAGGTAGAGGCAGATATTTTTCTCTCTTGGCACACTGAGACTATATCTGCTGAACCAAACTCTGCATTGGTGACAGGAGCGGCATCCTGCCATTAAAACACTCTGCTAGCTTCATTCAGTTGCCCAGACTCCATCTCGCAAGGGATTATAGTGTTGTTAAATGACGATGAACTATTTGGTATCCTACCTTCTTGGATTTTCTTGTAGTGGTTCTAGACCTATTTAATAGGTAGGACATAGCTACATTAACAGGTTTGTATCCAATAGAAGATTATATTTGTAGTTCAAACTGTGGGGTGCTCAATGCTCTCTGAATCTGGCTGATTTCTGCAGATATTTCATTATCCAAACTAGGTAACATCTTCAGTGCCTTCAGCAAGAAAACAACCAAGCTCAGAGACCACCAAGGTCCCCACAGTTCCGTATTCAGACAGTACATCCCTCAGAAGCTGGGATTATATATAAAAGATGATGTGCAACATTTCATTCTGCAAAGTTGTATCATGAAATCTGACACAAGTGTATTACTTACATCATTTATGCCACATCATCATTATCCCCTATGTGTAGATGCCCATGCTTATATTCTAGCAATGCATCATGGAGCAGAATGGAGTAATTGGATCAAGATTGTGTAATTGCTGATCAACCAGACCTACAACTGTAACTCTATGTTATGGTCAAGTGGCAATAGGTGAAATCAGGCATTAATATAATTGTATTTTTGCAATCTCTGAATTACTTGCATCCCTTCATCCATATATTTCTTCTTTTTCCTTAGTCTATTCTGCCTAAATTAGTGTTAACCTATGCAAATAATTAGGATTCCCTAAATCAAGAAGGGCTTGCAAATGTTACCCATTTTTTATTTTCCAAATGTACTTTTCTCTATTCAGAGAATGTCTGTTAAGAGAAAAATAAGGGCACTGTTAGAAGACAGGTGGCAGCCATTGTCTGCTTACAAATGTGAAAATTATCCTTTGAAGACATCCAGTTAAACCCCAAATGAACCTAAAGCTTAATGGTTGTTTGTCTTTGGTCTGTTTGAGGTCAAAGCTATGCCCTGAGTTTGTCAGTTGGATGAATGTAAATTAAGAAAAGAAGGTCAATAGGTCTTTTTAATGGACAAAAAAGAGAAATTTTAACTAAATACCTTTTTTCAGAATTCGCATATGCTTATGCTAACTTGCAATTTTATTTTAACTGTTGCAATAGTTGGAATAAGCTGGAGATGTTATTCTAGACTTTTAAAACTGTCCATTCTCTGTTTTACTGCACACTCCATTTTCCATGCCAAGGACCAAAGGGTCCAGCTAATTTTTAAATTGTATCCTCTCCTTTTCAAATGCTTCCGTCATTATTCCATCAGATTCTCTAGATCAAGGGTGTCCAATCTTGGCAACCTTGTGGACTTCAATTCTCAGAATTCCCCAGTCATCCATGGCTGGAGAATTCTGGAAGTTGAACTCCACAAATCTTAAAGTTGTCAAGGTTGGACATCCCTGATCTGAATAATTTGATTATCGCCTTCATTAATGCTCAAAGAGCCCAGAGACATCCCCCCAAAATCAAACTTCCCATATTCTAGTTGTTTGTAAAGTAAACAAAACACACATAGTGTGACCCTTTATCTCTTCATCATAGGGTGAAATGTATTTATTAATCTCTCTTTGGAAATCTTAAAAAGGATGATCATCCCACTGAGAGTTAGCAAGAAAGGTTGCCTGGCCCTCACATTCCATACTACTCTGGGGAGCCACTGGGGAAGGGAGAGTTATTAGAAGAATTAGACCTGTACTATCATCAGTATGGGAGGGACGTGGTGTCTCAGTGACTATGACTGAGAGCTTGTCAATCAGCAGTTCAGCAGTTCAGTAGTAATGGAGTGAGCTCCCATTACTTGTCCCAGCTCTGCCAATCTAGCAGTTCAAAAGCATGTAAAAATGCATGTAGAAAAATAAGAGCCACCTTTAGTGGGAAGGTAATAGCATTCCATGTACCTTTGGCATTTAACCATGCTGGCCACATGACCACGGAGACATCTTCGGACAGCACTGACTCTTCGGCTTTGAAATGGGGATGAACACCAAGCCCTAGAGTCGGGAATGACTAGTTCATATGTGTAAGGGGAACCTTTACCTTTACCTTATCATTGGTATGATTATGACTTACTTTAACTTTAAGCACACTAGAACAAATAAATCTAGTTTCTAAAACATTTCAGTCCTATTTCTTCATCAGTTTATGAATGTTTATTATAAGGGCCACATGAACATCTTTATTTTCATGTAACATTTTATAATGTGCTCCTATAGATTATCCTTCTATATTTCTGAATTACAAGACTGAATGGTTATCTCTGAAGCCTCTAATTGTCCATGAAGAGCAGGGAAGACATCTTTACTTATAAGCACCCCAAAGATAATCATCAAATGATGTCTTGTGAAATGGTAGCTGTTCATATCACACGTTTAAAAACTCAAGCC